>NW_023994640.1:90000-282623 GCF_015586225.1 Lucilia sericata
AAACAGAAAAAATCTAAACCTTTTTTAGAATATTAGGGTCTTGTGTAAAATTATTTTTTGAAAAGGCATTTTAAAGCACAGTGGGTTTATTAGGCAAAACATTTCAAAACTTTAAATGTTGAAAAATACGAAACCTTTGCTCATTCTAAAGTCTAATTTAAAGTCTAACTTTAAATACATATATTTTAGAAAATTAGGGTCTTGAATAAAATTATTGTTTGAAAAGACATTTTAAAGCACAGTGGTTTTTTAGGCAAAACATTTCAAAACTTTAAATGTTGAAAAATACGAAACTTTTGCTCATTCTTAACTTTAAATACATATATTTTTAATTTTATGTAAAAATCTTAATTTGTGGTGAAAATCGTATGTTTAGATGAGCATAGGATTTTGAGGTGAAAATCGATTTTTAAGGTGATATCTGACTTGGGGTGTAAATCAAATTTTTTTAAGTGAAATTCAGATTTTATGGAGAAGGTGTGGTTTGAGGTAAAAAAGCATTCGTATCGAAGTTATGCTTAAGTCTATTAGATATTTTTTGATATCGAATGTCATAATCAATGCGGAATTCTGACATGTGGTAGTAATCTATAGTCTAGAATATAGACTAGACTATAGACTAGACTATAGACTAGACTATAGACTAGACTATAGACTAGACTATAGACTAGACTATAGACTAGACTATAGACTAGACTATAGACTAGACTATAGACTAGACTATAGACTAGACTATAGACTAGACTATAGACTAGACTATAGACTAGACTATAGACTAGACTATAGACTAGACTATAGACTAGACTATAGACTAGACTATAGACTAGACTATAGACTAGACTATAGACTAGACTATAGACTAGACTATAGACTAGACTATATACTAGACTATAGACTAGACTATAGACTAGACTAGACTATAGACTAGACTATAGACTAGACTATAGACTAGACTATAGACTAGACTATAGACTAGACTATAGACTAGACTATAGACTAGACTATAGACTAGACTATAGACTAGACTATAGACTAGACTATAGACTAGACTATAGACTAGACTATAGACTAGACTATAGACTAGACTATAGACTAGACTATAGACTAGACTATAGACTAGACTATAGACTAGACTATAGACTAGGCTATAGACTAGACTAGATAGACTATAGACTAGACTATACTACTACGACTATAGACTAGACTATAGACTAGACTATAGACTAGACTATAGACTAGACTATAGACTAGACTATAGACTAGACTATAGACTAGACTATAGACTAGACTATAGACTAGACTATAGACTAGACTATAGACTAGACTATAGACTAGACTATAGACTAGACTATAGACTAGACTATAGACTAGACTATAGACTAGACTATAGACTAGACTATAGACTAGACTATAGACTAGACTATAGACTAGACTATAGACTAGACTATAGACTAGACTATAGACTAGACTATAGACTAGACTATAGACTAGACTATAGACTAGACTATAGACTAGACTATAGACTAGACTATAGACTAGACTATAGACTAGACTATAGACTAGACTAGACTAGACTATAGACTAGAATAGACTAGACTATAGACTAGACTATAGACTAGACTATAGACTAGACTATAGACTAGACTATAGACTAGACTATAGACTAGACTATAGACTAGACTATAGACTAGACTATAGACTAGACTATAGACTAGACTATAGACTAGACTATAGACTAGACTATAGACTAGACTATAGACTAGACTATAGACTAGACTATAGACTAGACTATAGACTTGACTATAGACTTGACTATAGACTAGACTATAGACTAGACTATAATGTCATAACCCTATTGTACATATTTCTTTAAATATTTTGCGATGAAAGATGAACAAATTTTAATAATAATCTAATGCAGTCGGAAGTGCATTTTATAATCTACAAAAATTTAAAGAATTTTTATAGGCATTGTAACAAAGTACCGTGCAAGTATGATAAATATGTTTATCACATTTGTTTGTTAATGAAATAGTTCTTACTAAATATGTTTATATATTTTGGCGCCAAGTTGTTTATGAAATGAATATTCTAGATTTGCATATTATTTGTTAATGACAAACATATTAGACAAATTACTTTTATAAAAGATTAATCTCATTTTGTCTAGATAATATCATGGCATATATAAACTGCTATGCGAATTAATTAACCCTTTCACAAGAACTTTCATCCATTTAAGTTACCAAAATTAAAAGGTTTTATTGTACAGCTGACTTCTATCCAAATTAATAGTTCCATTTAGCTTAAATTTTCTTATTTTATAATTATTACTTATATTCAATTACTTTCGATATTTCCTTTATGCTATAATGAGACAAAAAATAACCCCATGACCCTTTTAAGTATTAATTTTTTTACAAAAATAAGAAAACATGAAATTAATGAAAAACCAACTGCAGAGGCAAAAAAGATTATTATCAAATGCAACAAATAAATATAAAAATGAAAATAAAACTAAAAACAAAATAGAAAATTCTCAAATCAAGACATGTGTTTGTTTTTGTTGAACTAATATAATGCAAATCAATCGAGGACAATTTCAATTGTATTTTTTTTTCTACTTTTCAATTTTGAATGAAAATAAATTTTCTACACGTTTCAAGAGTTGGCGAAACTAACAAAACAAGAAATTGAAATTTACTTAAGGGAAATCACAATCTAATTGAAATTGTACATTTCAGTTTAATTTTAAAGAGCAAAGTATTTAGAATAGAAATTTTAAAATAAATTTCTTTCGTCTTTTATTCATTAGCATTAAAGTAATTTTGTACAATTACGAAATAGTATATAGAAAATTAAAAAATTATTACTTTGAAAAAAATTCTCAAAATAAAATTTTAATGGAATTATTTTTGTGATTTAAAAGTATTTGCAAAATATACTTTTTACATTTTTAACTATTTTTAAATTGTAAAAAAAAAAAATAATTAAAAATAACAACAAGTATTTACATAACTAAAGTACATTTGTAACTAATTAGTGTATAAATTATCCACACAATGGGTATTCCAGATATACGACAACTGATAACTGTCGAATTTGAGGTGTATGGCCATGTGCAGGGTAAGTTTTCAAAAAGTGTATATTTTAAAAAAGAAGTAATACACAAAAAGCTAACACAATACACAAAAGATAAATGTGCTTAAAAGTGAACATCTTATTTTTTTATACAAATTTGATTTAAATAAATACGAAACTAATCGAAATTTTAATATCTTTTAAATAAAAAGAATTTTACGAATATTAGATGGAATCAAAAATGTTTAAACTTTACGATTCAAGCGAATTTTCAAAATGGCTATTATTATTTTAATGAATTTAGATTAAAAATCCATTTTTTTAATTTTGATTCTAAATTTTTTAAATCGGCCTCAAATATATTTAGAATTTTAATTTTTTACTAAATCTTCATGATTTAAAGATTATTTTAACAGCATTGAAAATAACAAAGTTAGGTTCATGTATTTTAAAAAGATAGTTCCTCTTCACACAAAACGGATCCTGTAATTGTACTAGATAATGATACTAATGGATTGATTGGTAATCTAAATAACGCAATGTTCAAATAATTTTAAGAATTACTAGCAGAATTAGTTCAGTATTATTCTTGATGTTAAAAGTTAATGGAAAATTAAGCTTAAAAAGTGCTTTTATAACGAGTTACCCCAATAATGAAGCTCCTTTCAATCAAGAGCGATTATCAACGATATATCAGCTTTGTCATGATAATAAAACGATAAGTAATATGCCACGTTGTTACACTCTTAAAAGCCACCTGCGAGTAGTTTGAATAAAATACATGGACAGACGGACGGTTTAAACCGATGTTTTGTATACTTTAAAGTAGACGTTGGACCATTTTCAGTACTTTTCAAAAAGTTCTCTTTTGTTTTAAGAGTCACTACAAAATCATAGTTTTCCATACCCGTCATGGATTACATTAATTAAATCATTTAAGTAGTGCATACTTTTAGGCTTAGTGGAATTTCGGAAATATTTTATTTACCTATAAAAATCCATATTTTTATAGGGAAGGACCGGATAAGCAAACATTTCAAAACTTTTTAGGTACTTTATGTCAAACGTTAAAGAAAAAATATCTTTATCTATTTATTTATCTATCTATCTATCTATCTATCTATCTATCTATCTATCTATCTATCTATCTATCTATCTATCTATCTATCTATCTATCTATCTATCTATCTATCTATCTATCTATCTATCTATCTATCTATCTATCTATCTATCTATCTATCTATCTATTGCAGTAAATTTTAAGAAAAAGGGAGAGTAAAAATTTAACTGTTTCATCGTTTTGCATTTAAATTTATCTTAATATCTATCTATCTATCTATCTATCTATCTATCTATCTATCTATCTATCTATCTATCTATCTATCTATCTATCTATCTATCTATCTATCTATCTATCTATCTATCTATCTATCTATCTATCTATCTATCTATCTATCTATCTATCTATTTATCTATCTATCTATCTATCTATCTATCTATCTATCTATCTATCTATCTATCTATCTATCTATCTATCTATTGCAGTAAATTTTAAGAAAAAGGGAGAGTAAAAATTTAACTGTTTCATCGTTTTGCATTTAAATTTATCTTAATATTGTTATTTATTTCTAATACTTCTATTGACAAAAATCTAAAGTGTAATTTATTTTTCAAAAACCATTCTGCTGGTTATTTTTAAACATCTTCTATAGAAAATTCTTGAAATTTACTACATTTAAAATTAGCTTTTTATATGCACAACAATTAAATTTACAAAATAAAATGTAATGAATTTAATGACAATTTGTTGGTATCATACTATGCGTGGCATTTATTTTTATTTTCCTCTTTAAAACAATAAGAAAAGAACACCCATGAATTGGGTAAAACAATAAACTACCTTGACTTTTTTCATTAATTCAATGTATTTTGCAAATACAATGTATGAAGATGAAATAACACAAACATTTACATACATATTACAAAAAATTCTAAAATTTTGTCATAATTTAATAACCACCTGTCTTCAATTACAGGTTGTTATTTCACCAAGTTTACCCGAGATTTATGCACTAAAGCGGGCATTACCGGATGGGTAAAGAATTCCAAACAGGGGACAATTGTTGGCAAAATGCAAGGACCTAAAGATGAAGTTGATAAAATGTATTTCGTTTTTTTTTAAATTTCATTTGTTTACTTTAAATAACAAATGTTTTTAATTATTTTGTATATTTTACAGGATTAATTGGTTGTCGACGAAGGGTTCTCCCGGTTGCCAAATTGAAAAATGTGATTTACGAAATATGGGTACATTAAATCGTTTAGATTATAAGACTTTCGAGATTAGATTTTAGTTTAATTTACTATTACATAATTAGATATTTTAGGACATAAGAACGATTATTAATTTAAATTTTGAAACTTTTTACCAAAGAATAAACCTTTTTACTTTGATTTGTATATTATTTTTGTATAATAAATTTTCCCAGGAAAATGGGAACCAAAAGTTATGGAAATTTTGAAAAACCAAAAAATTTTTAAAAGCATAATCGAAAAAATGTTTGTAAAATATTTTTTTTTTAACGACTTTGGCGGATAATGATGAAAAATCGATTTTTTGTGAAAAAAATCTAATAAACAAATTATTATCTGGTTTTCAGTAAACTTTTCGTTTTTATAAAACAAAAAAATCTGTATTTCGTTTCAGGAGAAAAATATTTTAATAAAATACCGTTATGATGAAAAATCTTTTAATGAAAAATTTGTTTAATGTGTGATTTTACTATGACAATTCGGTTTTTAGTAAAAAAGAAAATT
Organism: Lucilia sericata; assembly: GCF_015586225.1. Classification (NCBI taxonomy): domain Eukaryota; kingdom Metazoa; phylum Arthropoda; class Insecta; order Diptera; family Calliphoridae; genus Lucilia; species Lucilia sericata. The sequence continues at coordinate 95,899 of NW_023994640.1, forward strand.
TTTGGCCTAAAATTTACTTTTAAATAAAAAAACCAATGTTTAAGTAACAAAAATAGAAAATAGATTTTTAGAGATAAATCGGAAAAATAAAATATTGTGTTTTTAATGGGATTTTGGTTTTTTAGATAAAATTTTGTTTTTAGAAAAAATATAAAACATATTTTTTTGTAAAAATATGATGAAACTTAATGTTTCAATGTTAAATCGATATTTCCGGTTATTTTCGAGATCTCTTTAAAATAGTTTTTGTGAAAAATCGATATATGTACAAGGTACATACTTTATACAAAAATCAGGTGAATTGCAGAATATATTCCAGGTATTCAAGGAGCAATTGATATTTTCATGGGATTTGGAATAAAATATTTTCTGTTTACTTAGACGGACCTAGCTTTTTTGTAAATTTCTTTCTTAAATCATATATAATAAGAAAAGAAAGACCCACCTGCTTGCTTGATCAATAAATAGTTCAGCACTCTCAAACTTTTAACTGGAAATACTTGAATCTTGAACAAAATGACGAGTCTTGAAACAAATAAGGAGTCTTGATAAAGTGATAAAACTTAATGATTGAATATTATTCTTAAGTTCGTAGTGTTTTGATGATTAATTTGAAATGATTAACAAAGAACACATTTTTTTTTTTTTTTTTGGTTTTCTTTTTTTTTCGTATAGAAATTTTTTCTATTTTGGTTGTTTTAGTTCATTTTCATTATACTGCTAAAGCTTAAACTAGCAAATGTACATGGCTAAATGTTTCCAAGAAAGCACATAATTTAGCAAGATTGGAAACGACCATTGGCCTTCATGCGTTCAAAAGATTTTTGGGCATCGTAGGTCCTAAAAGTAACAAATAATCAATCATCAAATATTAAATAATGGTGTTTTTTTTCTAACTTACTTGTAGAATTCAGCGTAGGCTTCCTTCTTGGGGTTGTTCACCAAGATTTTGAAGGCGACTGTAACACAGGCAGTCAAGCCAATAGCAATAGCCAATTGACGTTTAGTTTGCAAGTTGTGCAAACCACGCATAACAGGGGCAGATCCGGCAGCAGGAGCGGGTGTATTGGCCATTTTAATGCGTTTCAAAGGATTACTGTAATTGTAAAAAAAATGATTTTAGTAAAATGTTAGGTTACGTAACTTTTTTTTCTTTTTCGTTTAACACAAAAATCTCGCAGATTTACAAAATTCTTTATAGCAAATATTTTCTATATAAGAAATTTTATGAAAATGGCATGTATTTTCTATTTTAACACTTTAATTAATAAATTTACTTTTAATTTATAGAATTTTAAGTAATTGTTCAACAATACCTTTTTTCAGTGGAATACGCAACAAAAAAGTTCTCACTAAACAGTGTTGTTAATTCAACTATATTCTTGTCAAATTGAGCGATGTAATCAGTGTTGCCAACTTAGTGCTTTTAGCACTATTTGCGGTGCTTTTTGATGTACCAAACGCGGACAATTTTTCTCATGGTGCCTTTTTCAAAAAGGCACTGTGGTGCTTTTCTAATATTTTAAATCTTATTTTGTGATTTTCAGGAGTTAATTAAGTCAATTAATCTTTAACACTTTCTCTATGAGGTTAAGAAAACTGATAATTTGTTCATTACTTTATATGTACAACTTTTTGTTGGATCAATTTAATAGTCCATACTAAGGGACTAAATTTTAATTAAAAAACTGTTTTACATTTTAGAAACCTATGTTATAGGTTTCTAATTGAATTTGAATTGGATAGAATAAATATTCTTCAAAAACATAAAATAAATTGTGGAAAATATGTATATTACTCACCCAGATCAGTTTGAATGTTTAATGACATTTTACTATTTTTAAAATAACTTTTAAACAAATTAAGGGATTTTTAATTTGAATAACATAGAACGCAAAACCATTGGAAATCAAAGGAAGAGCATAAAAATGTGGAATACTGCTTGCAAGTGCCGTTCATTTGGATATTTTGAAGTTTTTTCTTTTCAGTTCTTTTATGTTTGATATAATAAGGAAGAAAATTGACAGCCCAGCCTACTGATTCTACTTTTAATTGTTGTATCATGAGGGATTTGAAATATTAAACCAGATTCAGACAGTGTAGGTTAATATGTTTCTCATCTAAATTGAAATTTAATTTTTATTTATCTAATATTCGTCGTTTTAGTTTTTACGTTTATATCTAAAAATTTAACTAACCGAAAATAATCGACATATTATAAATTTGATAAATCTATATGAAAGACTTTAGTATAAAGCATGTTTTGTAGCCCTTAGTTAAAAAAAAGAAGTTTGGAGTATTCCAGTCTTATAGTAAATTAACAATATGATGTGCAATTTTTATTAAAATAAACTTTATTTTACTAAAAAAAACTGTGCTTTTTACCCATTTCAGTTCGAAAATAACGCTTTTATACCCCTTTTTATTTTTTTCCCGCGCGTTTTGCTTGACCATTGCTGTCAACACTGGATGTAATTTAATGAGCGATCTAGCGATTTATTTAGCGTTGCATTAAATTAATTGTTTCCAGTTTTGGATTTTTGGTCTAAATCTAGTTTACTCCCAAGTTTAAGAAAATACCTACAAATGTTTTTATATGGCAGAGAATGCAATTTGACCAAAAAATATAAGATAAAAAGTTAAAGGTTCACACATATATTTTAATGTTATTATATATTCTCCGGCTTCGCTTAAAAAATCGTTAATGCTTTTTAAAATGTTTGGGGCTACCATATGTCCTTTCCAAAATAATTGGCTCATAAATTCAGAACAAAAAGTTCTATCAGCCCTAGGATTTCAGAATGTATACCTCAAACTTGGAAAAATTATATTTAAGTTGGATTTGTATTTCAATCATATGAAAAAGTTATATATATATATATATATATATATATATATATATATATATATATATATATATATATATATATATATATATATATATATATCTATATATTATATATTATAATATTTTTTTTTTCTCGTCTTGCCTCCCCTCCCTAATTTGTCTTTCTCATTCTTTCTTAATCCTAACTACATTTATATTGAAATTATTTTGTGCTATGTTGAATAATAGTTGTGTTTTGTTGCTAACGTTCAAAGGCAATTTCATTAAATTTAAAATTTATAAACGTTAGGAGTTAACGTGTAAAATTATACAAGTTAATTTTAACGTCGATAAAAGTGCTACCAATTCAAAAATAAAAATACAAATATTAATGTGTTTATGTCAAACAATAAAAAATATTTTAAAATAAAATTTAAATCAAAAAAAAAAATATCAAATAAAAAAACCTTTTTTAAGAAAATGTAAATAATTTCAAGATTTAGCAGATTTCTTCTGTGTAGTGATGCCAAGTCAGGTAATGTTTGTTTTGTTGCTAACTTTAAGCGTTAACCTCATTGATAGCAACAAAACACAACTAATATTTCATTTTGAGATGCCACACAGTAATACTATTAAAAAATTTGTTTTTATAGAATTGTTTATTTTTATTTTTTACTAATTTAAAAAAACTTAGCTTTTTATATAAAAAAAACTTATCTTTTTATATAATTTAAAAGTTATGTTAAAAATTAAGTTCTGTAAAAAATTATGGTGTCATATATTAAAAATTATTTCAATTTAAAAATTAATTTTTTTTTAAATTTTAAATTTTTCGGTCATTATCGATTTTTAATGGAAGGTCAATTATTATTTTTTTTTTTTTCAGAAAAAACGAGTATTCATGGAAAAAATTATTATTTTGATGATGACGAAGGTTTTATACTTCTAGTAATAATTTGAAATACTTATTTTTACAGTTTTTTAAACATAATTAACAAACAAATACATATCAATGGAATAAATAGAAAAATATTTTAAATTAAAACAATTTCAAAAATAATAACTAGCGAATTATATCCATTGTCATTAAAAAAAAAACTTGGTTTGATTCAACATTTTTCAGTTTATAACCAAAATTACTGTATTTTTTATGAAATTGTTACTAAACACATCCCTGAATAACTAATTGCATTAAAAAACATACTAAACACAGCTTCTTAATTATATAAAATGGCTACACTACATTGGAAAACAGCAAAACTACTACCTTCTCTTTTTATTGTGGTATATACAACAGATAGTTGTTTCACTCTAACACATTAAGTACAGCATTAAAATCACAAATAATTATGTGAAATGAGAAATCGTGCAAGTCGCGAAGTGGAAGTCAAATGCAAATGGCGGTTGTTATTGTTCGTGGTCGAAAATTTTTACAACACGAATTTTTTTTACAAATTTCATCTAGAATATACAATTTAATTGTAATAAATTTTTGCAAATCTTAAAATATAATTTCTCCATAAAACGTGTGTATAGAAATTCAATTGAAAAGTGTCAATATAAACAGTGAAAATTTTGTTTAAAAAAATTGGTCTTTGCAAGAGTAGAAGAAAAAAAAAATTGTCGTCAATCATATTTTTTGTGGCCCCTTGCTACCAATACAACAACAACAAGAAGTAAAGAAAAAAGTTGATACTTCGTATGGTTCGTTTTCTACGCCTGTGAATATTTTTGGTCGCGCTGTTTGATCTCCAAAAAAAAGCTTCTTCTTGTGTTGTGTTAGGCCTCCTCCTCTAGTTACCAAAAGAAAAAATAAAAAAACCGAAAAAATTACAAATAAACTAGAAAAAACTGGTCATTAATCCTCCAAACGTATGACATGCACTCCTCAAAACGTTCAAAGAAAATTGTCCAAATCAATGTTTATCAAGGAGTTTTTCAACATCAGTGTTTAATTAAATCTTGTCAAATTACAAAAAATAAAACAAACTAAACAAAAAATAATAAAAATATCTTATAGAAAAAGTTCTTGTTACAAAAAAACTACTCGTTATGTAGAATGGTGCAAAAAAATTCCACTTAAAAAAGTAGTCAGTCACTGTTACAGTGTTTTGACAATTTGTTGAAGTAATAAATAAAAATCGTGAGAAAAGAAAAACTAATACTACTTAATTATTAGAAACTCCCCAAAACAAAACGTAACGCAACAACAACATAAAAAGCAAAAGAATAAAATAAAAAGGAGAATATCACACACGTCTGTTTCTCTTTTAAAATGCAGCTCTGCATAAGTGACACAAGTGGCAGGCATATCGAAAGAAACGTAACGTAACGTGATATATGCCATGATTTTGTTGTTTATTGTTTTGAAAATATATTTTTGTTAATAAAAGAAAAATTAAAGAAGGAAGAAAGAAAAAAAACCAACAGAGTTGCCATAACTATAAGAAAAGTTTTGTTTAACAAAAAATCTAACAAATGTGTACATTAAAAATATTAACAATATTACATTATTTGCTACCACCGCTTAGTGCTTCAAATGTTTTACTACGAAAATGGCAAAATTGTGGTCATAGATTTAAAATTTAAATTAATTAATAATTACTATATAATTTGTGTTAAAATATAATAATTATTACCTAGAATTAATGATTATAAAGAAACAGTAGCAAAAAATAATCGTAAACAAATGAAAGTTTTAATTTTTTGTGTGAATGTATATCTTCGCGCGATTTCTGCTAATTTAAGAATTAGTGAATGTTCGCTTATTTTTTGTAATAATTAAAAGAAATTCTTCGAAAGAAAACAACCCCCAGACAGCTCCCCCCGTCAAGTGTGATTGTCGTCGTGTGATGATATGCAACTTAAACAGGTGAGTTGGAATGGAAATGTATTGAAAATGTTTTTTGTTATTTAATTAATAGCTATAATACAATTATATTTTACCGTTTAGAACATTTTCGAGTGTGTGATCATAATACATTTAATATTATTCTTTAATTAATTCTTAAATTTCTTGTGCTTTGTATATAAAAGGGTTACCAAATGCAATAGAATACAATAAATAATGTGTAAAAACAAATAATAAGTGGAAGTGAAGTGTTAAAGTGATTAATAATATTTATAGGTTTCCTTCTATTACCACTAATGTGTTCCGATTTTTATTAAGCAATACAAGATTTCGGGATCACTAATTTGTTATGCCAAATTTTGTTATTTCTGTGTAATATGCTGTTGTGTCAAAAATGCCAGTTGTATTATTTTATCAAATTATCATAGAAACTTTGATATTGATAGTGAGTCAGAGGGACAACAATTTTTAACCGACCAATATAGTTTTAATTTATTTTAGCAGTCGACCAACACACTTCAAATTTAAAAATGTATATTAAAACTTCCGCAGGATTTTTAGCTGTTGCTGAAGTAACTTAAATCGACTAAAAAGATTTTATATTCAAATTGAATCAATGATATACAATATAACATTTTTTGATTAAAAATAAACCTGTCATAATACACAAATTAAATATCCCCTTAAATTAGGTTTTATTAGAGAGTAGACAACTCTTATTTCGAGTTTATTTTCAATATGAGATTTCACTCGTCACTCGTTAATTTCACCACTTTTTTTGTTATATTTTTCTAACCGAACATTGACGAGTACATCAAAATGGCGGCCAATATTTAATATAAACTTTTGTAAATTATACTATTTTTTAAAAACATAATTTCTTTAATTAAAATACAAAAGTCAGTAATTTTTTAAGCAATTCTGCTTCATTTATAGGTATTAATAAAAGCATTAAGATTTAGATAAAATTTTTCCAATCGCTATTTTCTTCATTAACATATATTGTACTCTTTCTTTCATATGTAAATTGTTTGCGTACTATATGATGTACTGGAATGCTACATAAGTGTGTTTGTGTTAAAAAAAGAAGAAAAGGAAAACCAGAAGTGTCAAAAAAATAGTATAATTTTATTATAAAAATTTATTAATTTCTATAAAATTTTTAATAGTAAAATTTAGAGAAATTGTATAAATGGTAATTAGAATAAAAATTGTTAATAATTGAAAAAATTACTTGAGTATTAATAATTATTTTTCCAACTCGATACTTTTTTATAGAGGGCTGCCATATTATTTACTACAAACACTGTCATCTCTGGTTTGCCATATCTGTTTTATTTATTTTTAGGAATAATGAGGATAAAATAAAAAATTTTAGGAATAATGTATAAAAATATAAAATAATTTTAACAATTAATATAAATCTCATTAAAACTTTACAAGAAATAAATTTTTTGCAAACGTTTGTGGCAAAGCCTTTTCATAAAATATTATAATATAAAAATATTGTCAATATTATTACAGCAGATTGAACCGTGTATGCGGATAACAGTGCAAATCCCTAAGGATGCGGCGCAAAGGTTACGCCAATTGGCTACCGAGGGTAATCCTACACTACGGGCCCTTGGTATACGATCCGTACAATTAGAGGGAGATTCTCTGATATCACTCAATCTTGGCGGTCAACAGATTGATGTTAAAGTATCAGGTATTTTTCATTGAACAGAAAAATATTTTATAACTTATTATAACAATATGTGATTTTTTGTAGATATTTCATCTGTTGTTAGCCATGAGACGTCCGGTACGTCTATTAGTGGTATTGGAAGCGGTGGAGTTGGAATCGGTGTCGGTGGCGAAGGTTGCAATACAGATATAAGTGATTTATCCCAATTACTTAGTGTGGGAAATCTTGGTGGTCCTAGCACAAGTAGTGCTTTTGTAAAATTGCCTCAAGCTCAGTTGCAAGAACATCAGCAGCAGCAGCAACAGCAATCGACATTAATCCAACAGCAGCAGCGACGAGGGAATATGGCTCCAAATATTAATTTTGGGACAAATGTTGGGGTAGGTAGTGGCATGGATGGTGGTTCCATGTCTTCTATACAACAACAGCAAATGTTGCAACAACAACGTCGTAATATGATGCTTGGTGGTCCCAGCACTAGTAATGCTGCCATTAAACATCAACAGCAAAATCCTTTCAATACCGTTCTGGGTACACAGCAAAATCTTCAACAACAGCAGCAGCAACAACATCAACTTCAACAACCTGTATTTAAGTCACCGAATACAGTTTGCCCCATGGATGGCAAAGTGCCAGTGCCTCCTTTGCCCGTAGCAGCCGGCAATGCTGCAAATTCACGAGAATTTCCCTTTGAAAGCATGCGCCAAGCTCGTGTTTTGCAGGGCCGCGATAATTCTTTGAATACTGTGGGATCATCATCGTCAGCTATACCAACTCCTGGTGGAATACCCTTAGCAGCTGGTAAACCTGCGGTAGCTGGTGTACCAAGTAATAGCGTCGGCAGCATTCCACACCAGCTTATGGGTTCATTGGGTCCACCGCCAAATGTTGCCCTTAAAGTGATTAAAAATCCTCAAAGTGGTGAAATGATAACTACAACTGTATCTACAGCATCTGGTAAATCACAGTTTTTACAACCACCTCCTCCACCATATCCGGGTGTTGGTACGGTAAACTCTCCCGCCTCCCAGAATTCTCCGGCTTTAGCAAAGCCTATATCAAGCTATTTGCAATCACGTGTGGTGCCACCCTCAACGCCAACAGCATCACCAACTGGAGTTACAGGTTCAAGCAATAGTAGCAATAATATAGCGATGTCATCACCGCTTTTGGTGAATCTGCTGCAAAATGACAGCAATTCGGTGGCAAATCAACATGGCAATCAAGTGAAATCGTCGCCGTTGCCTTCCCCACAACATCAGCCGCAGCAGCAGCAACAACATCAACAACAAATGCCGCTTATTCATCAACAGCAACAGTCCCCCATGATGGCGGCAATGAGTCCTCAGCAACAAATCATGAATTCACCGCTGAGAACTACAACACCAGGAAGCGAATTTATGATGCAACAGCAACAACATTCAAGTCAGGTGCAGCCACAAATCGTCTCGGCACCTGGTACCCCAGATAATGTTCTAAGTGTGCCTTCTTCTCCAACTGCGACAACGAATGCTATGCGTTCTATGCCCCCGGGTTCGCAGCAAATAATGTTGAGTCCAAGCAATAGCAGCAATATGTATTCTCAACAACAACAGCAGCAACAGCGCTTTCAACAACAACAGCAACAAATATCACCACAACAAGCAGCATTGTTGCGGCAGCAACGTCAACAGCAATTGCAAACAGTCAATCAAACTACAAAATCAACAACGTTTTATACCACAACAGCAGCAGCAACAACAACAGCAACAAATGTTGCAGCAAAATATGGGTGTCAACACGATGTTAGGAAACCAACAGCAACAAATGAGGCAATTGCGTGTTGGATCTGGTGGTGGTGGCGTTGGTGTTTTAACACATCAAACTCCACCTTCGCCCCTCCAGCAGCAACAGTTTACAGCAACACCAACGTCTTATAGGGCAACAACAACAGCAATATATGTCGGTTAATGCTGGAAACATGTCACCTGCAGCTGCACATTCACCCGCCTCCAGTCATCATTCGATGCATAGCCCTCACATGTCCTCCCAGCACTCACACCAACAACTACTATCTCCTTCGACAACGCCCCGCACAGTCTCCTCTAACAGCTTCACAGCATCTAACGCAACAATTGTTACCGCCACCTCCACCACAATCGCCCTCAACATCAGGTCTTACGCACAATGCTTCCTCCTCCATTCACATAGTACCTTCTTCACCATCTACTCCAAGTATGAATCTACCACCTCCACCAGATTACAATCAAGCGGCTGCTTCCTCGAGATGGCCTGCGACGTTAAATAAACCAATGGATTCGGCGACCAAGTCAAGTTTTCAAGAGTTCACACGTTATCAAATGCAATACAATTTACAACAGCAACAAACTCGACAACAAGAGCAACAAATTATCTCCGAAATTGCTAATTCGTTGTCCGGCGCATCATCCAACAACAACAGCAGCATCCATCATAACCAGCAGTCGTCGACAGCAGCTGGTGGAAGTAGTGGTGGAGTGAGTGTAGGAAACAATAACACAACCTCCGCAAACTCTGTAACAGATGTAACAGGTTCTACCGGTTCTGGTGTAGATGCTGCCTTAGATGCCCAAACAGTCGACGATTTAAATGACAACTTGATTACTTTATCCGACTTGGATGCTTTAACAACAAATGATTTGGACGCTTTGTTGCCTACCTTAAGCTGTGATATTGATTCATCCCTTAGTTTGGATGACAAAAATGAATTGGAATCCTTGCTTCAAGATGCGAAAGATTTGGACTTGGATCTTATCGAGGGTATGGACATTGATGAGACGGCAGCTGCAGCTTCATCACTTTAGCGGGAGATGAAACAGCTGCCACAAAATGTTGAATTAGCAATGGGTCAAATGCAGCCGCAGCAGCAACCGCAACAACAGCAACAAATATTACAGCAACAATTATTGCAGCAGCAGCAGACGCAACATCAGCAACAACTGCAGCAGCAACAAAGACAATTGCAAATGCCACAAAGTCAAATTATGCAGCAGCAGCAGCAACAACAATCTCAGCATATTTTGCAGCAACGTTTGCAGCAGCAACATCACATAAACCAACAAAATCTTGTGCCTCAAAATCAGCAGCAGCAACAACAACAGTTTCAAATGACTTCAAGCCATCAACAGCAACAATTTATGTTAAATAAACAACATCAACAACATTCAAGTGTACTTTCTGCTGTACCTGTCTCTGGCAACACACAAACAACACATCCTCCTCCGTCGTCGCAACAAAAGCAATTTCTTATTAACCTCTAACCGGTGAACTTGAACCCAGCCCCAGCGATGACAGTGAAACTGAAGCTGAACAAGAGACTATTCAATCTTCATCTAATTCCGCACTCCACAACATCTCAAACGCTACCAATACCTCCCAAGGATCCAATTATAACCCAAATAATAGCACAAATAGCATTTATGATTTGGTACCCAATTCATCATCGCATTTCTCCGAAGATTCCAAATTCCAACTCGTGCAGCACTGCCATCTCAAAATTGTCGGCTGGCGAACAAAATAATGGCGGGTCTTCAACACCTCAATTATTGGGAGCTGGTTCGGATAACGAACGTTCTAGGGACTCTTTAATCTCGAACAAGTCACAAAGAATAGAAAGTCTACAGCAAATGTGTCATCAGCGCCTATTTTGAATATGAATGCAAGTGTAATTAGCAGTAAACCTGGTGATATGGGTTCTCCCAGATCAAACTCATCCTCCCCATCGGTGGGAGCCATGTTGGCCGGGGGTAGTACTTCAAATAAAAAGTCAAAAACCAATTTATTAAGAGAGAAACTACAGCAAGGAGTGAGGGAAAAGAAAAGCAAGGAGGCGGCCAACGCTGGAGTGGTCAAACCAAAAAGGGAAAGAGCCAAAGCTGGCAGTAAATCAAAAGCTGCTTTAGCTGCTGCTGCCGCCGCAGCAAATACACAGACTCTTATGCAAAATAAACAAAATAGTGCAATAGCTAGTAGCTTATCATCATCATCATCATCAGGAAACACAGCTACAAGCATAAATGTTACCAATCCGATGATGAATACAGTGGATGCAACAACTTCATCAGTGGGAGCAAATGTGGCGGCAAATGAAAAATCAAATTACGTTTGAAATTGGGAAAATCCGAGCCAGTTGCACCGGCTTATAAAGTTGATGTGACATTTAGCTCGGAAAATGTGCAACAGCAACAACAATCTCAACTAAATGCTCAACAGTTGGCAAACAGCGTAATGCAACAGCAGCAACAACAGCAACATCACACGAATTCATCGCAATTTCAACAAAATACTAATTTAAATTCACCTCAGCAGCAACAGCAGCACTCAATACAACAGATGCAGCAGCAGTTAACACATCAACAACAATCATCAATGAACCCGCCACAATATCAACAACAACAAGATAATATTTTTCCTCAAGCCTCCTCATCTGCGGCAGCTGGCCTAAACACATCCGCTTCCACAACAGCGGGCAATTCTTCTCCCGCTACAGATGAACCCAGAGGTTCCTCCACTACACATTAGTTTACGAGGAGGAAAAAGTTCAATTGTTATAAAAAATTCCCGAAAAGAACGCAAGAAAACACAGAACACGTTGGCACAGACCAGAATGAATCCTTGGACAATAGCATTAAGACAAAGTACCATCTCAAGCGTACTCACCTTATTACGGATAATCTGACTGCCAGTGCAACAACTGGAGATAACTCCACTGTGGACGAACAAAGTGCAACAGAATCCAAACAGTCTAAACTGGGACAAAATGTAACAAAAGCTCCAAATACAACTCAAATAAATGGAATACCAAACATGTCTGACAACAAGTTGGCTGTTTCATCATCAACAACAACCACAACCAGTTTAGTTGCGGGAAAAAAATGGTCTAACCATAAGTGCAACAACAATGAACAATGCTACCATGGAGGCGCCTAATAAAACCAGCCAAAATTTAATTTTGGATACGCAAAGTTTGGGTTCGACAAATTTGGGCACTGTCACCCACCTACCACCTCAGCAATTGCTGCAAACCCTCCACTCAACAGCAATTGGCCAAAATTACTTCTTTGCCAAATAGCATTACTCTGAGCACCATAACAAATCCCAATACAGGGACCGGAAGTGGTGGAGTCGGATCAAATTCGAATAGTTTGCAAGTAAAACATAACCTGAAGACCGACTGCCACTATAACACCAATTCAGGGAAAACCCCTAACAAAAAACCATAAGCCTCCGTCGTACATAACGGCGGTACCACAATTGCAATTGCAAAAACAACAACAGCAGCAGCAATTAGCAGCTTTAGCCGAAAACAAAACGCAGCAACAAATGATAGCAGCAGCCGTAACAATGCTACCGAGTGCTACGACCCTCAAAAGAGTGGAAATAACAAAAGTGGAGCGTAAAGATGCTATGGGTAATGTGGAGCATGTTCTGATCAAATCAAATGAACCGGTTACGACAGCAGCTGCAACTGCAACAACAATTAAAGCCAACACTCAGGTTACAACAAATGTTACGACCACCACTGTATCTCCTCGCCAGTAACGGTATCGTCATCATTGGTGACCACAAATACAAAGACAACATTTAGTGTGGCGGAAAGTAGCGCTGCAGGTAAAACGGAGAATACGGCTGCAAGCAAACAAAATATAATTCATCAGCCCATAAGTACATCTTCAACCACAACTGCGGCCACCGTGACCACTACACCAACAAATACTCCTGTCACAAATTTAAACTATAATCAGTCGACACTGGCAACTACTTTGCGAAACTCTCCTGCCAGCACGGGAGGTGGCACACCAGCCCATGCAAATAGTGCCGCAGGAGAAGATAGCGGCATAGAATCCATGGATGCTTTGTCGGAAAAGTCACCACACCAACTTACATCCAGTAGTCCCCAATCCCTGCAACCACAAATCACCTCGGACAAGCCACCCCAGCAAATACTAGCTAAAGGTCCAGCGACTGAAACTCTAAAGGCAAGTGAGGAAGTGGCAACTCAATTAACATCGGCCGACGACGAAATCGAAAAGGCTTTAGCTAAAATGGAGGGCTTTACAGAGGATGATGACAATAACCTATTGGTTGGTGATAGTTTAAAAGAAAAGATGTTACCAACTCCAAAGATCTACAGCAACAGAAAATTAATGGTGACCACTCCATCTTTGATGACGATATTTTAAAACAGAAGGACAACAAAGTGGTTTATAACAACATACATCATCACCACCATCATCATCACCAACTCGAGAAGAAGACGATGACGACGAGGATCTTATTAAAAATCTCACTGCCAGTATTATTGAGGAACATGAGGCGGGCGAAAAGGCAGCCAAAGAAAAGTTGGAAAACGAACGCAGAGAAAAAGAAAAATTAAATCTTAAAGAACTCGAAGAAGAACAAAGGAAAGAACGGCGAACAAAATTAAAATTAAGAGACATTAAAAACGAGGATTTCGAAGAAAAATTACCAACACCACAACAATCATTAAGAAAGATGACTCCATTAAAATCGAAGTAAATTGTAACAATAACAACGATAAAGAACAAACAATTGAAACAAAGAAAACTCCCCTAGAATCTCTTAACAAAGCTGAAGAACCTAAGGAAACGAAATCGAGCAGCAGAAAGACGTAGTTAGCAATAAACAGAGTGAGAATCTTAACTCCAACCTAGCTACGCCCATATCAATAGAAATTCCACAAACTACGGATATGGACTCGCCACGCATAAGAACGAGAGCCAGCAGTCGTTTGGGTAGTCCTATGGATGTGGCGAAATCTAGCCCTTCTTTAGACACCAATTCCACCACACAATCAACTCTACTAACAAATAAACATGTTGTCGCTACCAGATCTGCAAGTCATACCCATGAGCGAGTCAGTCTAAGTCCCAAACTACTTCAAGCTAATTCAGCCTCTAGCACCAGCACAAATACTACCAACTCTGCCTCCTCCAACACTTTGTCTGCAAACTCTAACACCAATAGTAGTCAAACACAGCAAACGCAAAATCATCATAAACGAAACGTCAAGAATCTGAAGGAGGAAGTAATAGCAATGGTGGTGTGGGAGAAAATGACCCCAAAAGAGCACGCAGTGGCAGTACGAGTGGCAGCAGTGCTGTTACAATAGTGAACCACAATGAAATTGCAAACAATAATAAAAAATCCGATGATGCAGGAGTTTTGAAAAGTACTACCCCCTATTACTACGACAAAGAAGATTGAAGAATCCTCTGATTCAGATGAACCTCTAATAGAGGTGGCTGGCAAGGTCAGAAATTCTAAAGCAGCAGCTGCTGGCAGCATTGATAATAATTCATCAGTATCATCATCATCATCGTCCACTAACATCAATTCTTCTTCAACAACGTTAATACAACAACTGTGGAAAATACTTCAGAAAAAGTTACACGTAATAGTAGATCACATCAACAACAAAATAGTAAGTAATTAGTTAACATTCTCCTGCCTTTAATTTTATTAACAAATTAACGAATTTTGTTTTCTATTATTTAGAAGGATCTGCAAATATGTTGTCTATGACTGCTGGAAATGAAACAAGTTCAAATTCAGTGAATTCTTCTTCGAACGCATCAAAAGTTGGAAAGTTAATAACAGTCACACTGGTCAAACAAATACTGCAGCTGCTGCTGGTTCCCATAATAACTCATCTAATTTAACAGCAACACCATCCATATCCAACTCATCGGCAAACTTCAACACCATCGCATGCTACTCGTGGTACAAGTCAAGGTTCTACGACTACTACTAATGCAACTACACATGCTGCATCCGTAAATCATGCGGGCAATGTTAACAATATGGGCAATAGTCCTGGTGATGAGAAAATTGGCACTCGGCGAAGTGTACGAGCATCGGCAGCAGCAAATAAAATGATTTACACCAGAGGCATTCATAATAACAGCAATAATAATGGAAGTAATAACAGTGAGACCACTGGTAAAATGGCAAACAAATCAGGCGCATTAATTCAAGCTCTGAAAGTGTGGCAGAGGCCAGAAGAAAAACACGCAGTGCAGGTAAATATTCCATTTAGATATTTGAAATTTTCCTAAATAATAGTCCTTTTCAAAATCCAGTTGTAGGTGAAACTGTTTTGACTGAAGGCCGTCGCAGAAGAGGCTCCAGAGACTATAAGTGACCATTGTCTTGCGGCTCGGCTACAGGTTCTGAGGATAAATTCGAATTTTATATTTTTCAAGATGATGAGGACGAAGATGAAGAAAAATCCCAAGATTTACAAACAATAAACACAGATCCAAGTATGGCCGAGACGCAGGATAATCAGTATACAACTATAAATCGTAAAAATCTTTATAATAACGATGAGGAGGATGATGTTAATGATGTGGAGAATATGTTAAATAAACAACAACAGCAGCAAAACATTGAGACGAAAGAAAACTATAATAATTATCAAAGCATCACCTCTTTTGGCGATGAGACCGCTGTAGATGATTTGTTAGCTTTGGCTAACGATGATGCAACAGCTGTTGAAACTGCTAATTTGTTGCTGTCTGAACATCAGCCAAATTTCGTCGACTTTGATGAGTTCAACATATGTCTTAATAATATACTTAACGATGACGTAGACTCTCAACTACAACTATCGCCATCGGAAGTAATATCCAATACTCTAACAACGGCCGAAGTTGATGAATTGTTCAAGGTAAATATTGATATAAAAAATAAAAGCCTAAATCACATGTCAACAAAAACTCTGAATGAAAAAAACGTTTGTAGTATTAATAGTAGCAGTAGTAGTAGTAGTAGTCGTAGCAACAGTAGCAGCAGCAACAGCAGTAATAGTAAAAGTAGTTTACAACATTATCATCATTATCATCAACATCTACGTCAGCATCATCATAATAATGATGAAGATGACGATCTTTTAAATATGGTTCAGTTTGATGATCATATGGAGTTTACATTCTCATCTGAATTAGAAAGTAATTCCACAAATACCACCTCCACCAACACCAGCACCGCTACCAATCATCTAACAACATCTATTAATAATGCTAATTATAAAGTTAGTGCAATTAGTAGTAGGCATAGTTTAACTTCTCATGGTCACAACTATGCCGTAGACAAAAATAATGTCCACCACCAAATTAAATTTAATAATAATAATAATGATGATAATGATTTAGATCTAAATATGATGGTGGATCCTATAAGTATACAATCAACATGCAATCCAACTGCTACTGTATCAGCTTCTCTGACAACTACCGCTACCACCAGTCATATAAACACTAATAATGATGATGACGACGACAATGAAACACCACAAGAAACAGCCTTAAATAATGTCATTAAGCGCAATAGTCATAGTATTGTAAATATATTTCAATAATATACAAAAAACACTACTCATACCATAAAATGATGATGATACTTTACTTTTTTTTATCTAAAATGCAAACAAAACAAAAAGAAAACTACTATATAATTACAAAAAAATGGTACGACACAGCCAACAAACAAAACGCAGCAGCAGTGTTTATGTTTATGCAAAAATACTACTTCAGTTGTAAAACCTTTAAGGTAAAAACTTTCCTTCTGTTTCGAAAGAATTAAGAAATTTTGATTTTCATTTCTAGTCAATTTATGTTGTTAAATATAAAAAGCCCTTAAAGTTATGAGCAAAATATAAATTTTTTATTATTATTTTTTCTTGTTTTTTTTTACTCTTTACAATTAAGCTGCATTTCCTTAACAATTTATTTTGTAATTATTTTTCATATGTATTATATATTAAATTAAAAAAATTAAAATAATCTAATGCTGTCTTAATTAAAAAAAAAAAAAACATAAGATCAGTACAGAATAAATTTTTGAACTATAGCCCATTCGATGATTTCATTTAAAACTACTTAACTTTTTAAAGTGTAAAATGTTTAAAATATTTTGCATTGAGGCTGTTAAAGTAAAGAATAACAATTCAGCCTTTTAGTGAGTTCTACTTTTAGTAAATATTTGTTACTACTTATTTTCTTTGCAGAAAACCATTATAATGCAATTTAAGCGCAACAATAATAGGCAACATTTTTGTAATAAAAACGCCCCTAAAAGCATGCTACTTATTTTCTTTGGTTTGTTTTAAAACGTTTGCCTAATAACAATTTTTAAATATATCATAGCGCAAGAGGTTTTTGAGTGCAATTTGGTTTTAATTTTATTCTTATATTTTGTTTGCAGTTTATTGCAACAGTCTAGCAATTATTGCTATAGTTCAAGGTACAGTTCTGATTTTATTTTTCCCAACACTTTGGTGTGTCCTTAAAAGAAAAGTTATATTTCTTATAGAATTCAATTTATCATATAGATTTTTTTTAACTTCATTTTGTATTTTGCCTATACCTTTTGTAGTTTGTTTTTTCATATTTCTTAATCCAATTCTTTTCCCAAGCTTTAAGTACAAAATATTTAAATACTTTTGCGTACAGAATTTTTAATTTGTTTTCTTCTTGTTTTAAAGTGTAATTGTAAAATTTTATTTTTTCCGAATGGATTTTGTGTATCAATTTATTTTAAAATGTTTTTTTTTTTATTTTATATGAAAAATAATTTACTATAGTAATGAAATCTCTACTATTGCAAAATTTTCTATCGTGAGTTTTCTGTGAACTATTTCATTCACAATAGTTGATTTTGTTTGTAACAGCTGTGAATGGTTTACAAAATTCCAAAGAAAAAATGAACTATGTACTTTGAAAAGCTGTCAGAAATACATCTCAATTATTGGAAAAAATCTAGCATATTTTCAATTTTTGCATTGCAGTTAAAAGAAATTAACTATTGTGAATGAAAAGTTACATGAAGTTCGTGATAGCAAACGAACGTTTTCTTTTTTCATTCACGGAATAAAATAAACAATTTAAGTATTTTAAATAAACAATTCGCACTTGCTGAGGAATTTTGTCAACAACTCTCAATTACAAAGAAATCTCAGCTATTGTGAATGAAAAATTTATGTTAAATTTATGTTCGAATACATAAATAGAATGAAAAATAAATTTCGATATTATTCATCTTTTTAATTTTTAATCCTATAGAAATTTTCTTATATTCCAAATACATATTTTTCAATTTTATTTAAACTTCAGCTTCTTTTTAATAATAAATAATTTGTACTTGAGCTTTTTCTCTAAATTATTGTATATAATTAAATCACACTAAATAATATATAGCAACACTTAACAGAAAAGGCACATTTGAAACATGAGAAATAGTATGTATAAATAGCCAATAAAATAAAACAAAAATATATATTTTAAAAATATATAAATTTATATTTAAAATATCATATGAAATATCTATAGAAGGACTCAGGCTTTCTATAATATGATATAGTAAAACAAAAGAGAATGCAATAAATTGTGAATAAGATTTTCAATGAAAAAAAAAAAAAACTAAATGTACATACAAAACACAAAAACACTGTATAAACCTAAATAACAAAACAAAAAATACTATTTTTGCTAAGTATTTATAAAACATAAATGAAAAACGTAAATAAACAAATATTAACAAACAAATATTTTTGCAAAAATCTAAAATAAAAAAACATTTTTATAAAAAGCCCTCCATTTCCTTGTAATTTCTAATTAGTCTTTCTTTTGTTTGTATCAAATAATTCAAAATACACACTACTTTATTATGGCTTTTATTTCTAATAAATAATTAACTTAAAAAAAAAAAAACAAAACAAAAAAATACATTTATATATTTATATTACAAAAAAAGATAAAACAACAATAATATAAACTAGTAATAATATTAATAATAACATAATCTAAACTTAAGCAATTAGGTTGTAAGCTTTAAATAATAATAATAATTATAAAACCAACCCCCAACAACCCCTTAAATATTAATAAACTACTTTATACAAAAAAAAAAATAAAAACAAAAAACAGAAAAAATCTATATAAATAATAAATAATAAAAAAATAAATAGTAATATTTAATGGAAAAACAAAGTGTCTTAAAAGAAATTGTAGTATTAGTTTATCTCGTATATCTATTATATTAATTTATATTATTATTATTATAAAACCTATAAAAAAATGCAAAAAATAAAAAAAATACCACAAATAATTCACATAATAAGAATTAATTAATTAATTATCGTTATTATTTAATTTACTGTCTAATAAAAAAAAGAATAACAAATATATCTATGAAAAAAAAAACAAGAAAAAAAAGTATGCATGAAATACAATTTTAATTATATTCTTATTATTATTATTATTAATTAATTCTTCAATTATTACAATATTGCAATTGTATCCCCCTTTATTATTACTATTATCATTATTATTATTATATATACTTTCTATTGTTTTTTATTATTATAATTATTATTTTATTTTAATTTCATTTAAAAAATGCAACAAAAACAAACAAAAAAATCCCTGAAGATAAATGCATAAAAGCAGTAAAAAGGAAAAATGTTTCATAAACAATAAAAAAATGTCAAAAAATATTAATTACAATTTTATTTTCATTTCTATGCTTAACAATCATATCTATTTTTGATTGTATTTGTCAATGGGTCGGTTCAATAACGTTGCAATGTAATTGCTAAATTGTAAGTACGTGCTAATTTTGTATGATCGTTTGTTAAGATTAAGTTGAAAGAAAAAGTGCAGACGAAAAAGCTAGTGTTTATTGTATATAATAAATAATATATCAGTGGTTCTTAATAGGTTTCTATAAATCGTTTTTCGAACAAAATTGACTTATTGAAGACGTCAACTATCTTTTAAGACGAATGTCGATAAAACAATTTTGCAAATAATAGTCGTAAAATCGTAAATCGTCGTAAAGAAACAACAATTGAATAATAGACTTTATGTCGACAAAAAGTCGAACTTTGTTCAAAATATTCGATAAAGTAAATCATAAAATTTATCGCAATTTTCCTATTGTGGACGGTGTTACTCGATATCGATCTGAATATCTACTATTTAGATTAATTACAATATCGAAATGTGTTTTCGATCATATATGCGGTATTTTGGAATATTCACTCCGAATATTCTGTAGAACAATGTTGATCACATCGAGTATAACATAACATTTTGGGAAAATATAAACTGATAGGAATTGACTAATATTTTGGAATACCTCCTAAAGGTTTAAGTATTTGAGAAATCATGTACAACTCACATAAATGCTGATAATAACAATCTATGTTTCTAAATGTAATCATAAGAACTTTAGTAGACTGTTGCATATAAGAAGATGATTTTTCACTTCAGAGGCAACAGTCGTGTTCATAATGTTTGTATGAGATTATATGTTGTCTCCAGCAGTCGTCAATTATGAAGTTAAACATTACAATTGTTGTTAGTTTTCTTAAACTAATACTAATAATGCTAACAATAGCTAAAGCTAATCGTAACCAAAAGACACAATCCTACGGTAACAATCGTTCTCAAAGAGGTCGAACTAGTGGGCGTAGAGGACCGTGGGAAGGATTTCCGAATTGGCCGGGTAGAGAGGAAGATTATATAGCCGATAATTGGAGGCGTAAATGTGCGAAATATGACATAGCCAGTTCAGTTAAAAGTTACATTACCGGAGGTATCAAAGCCGAGATGAATATGTTTCCCTATTTAGTGGGTCTACTAATGTACCAGCCACCGAGAGTATATCAATGTGGTGGAACTTTGATAACAGAACGTTATGTTTTAACAGCAGCTCATTGTTTGTACAGGTAAAGTAATATTAAAAAACGTAAAATGGAAGTAATAGCTTGTTTTTTTAAAGAACTATTGAGGCTCGGGTGTATTTAGGTTCGTATATATATGCCGATGCTGGAACTGCGGCTGCTGTATACAATGTCACTGCCCGTGATTTTATCATACATGAACGTTATGGTCTTCAGGGTTTTAATGATGATATAGCTTTGATAAATCTTCAAAAGCCGGTCACTTTAACGGATAAAATAAGGCTAATAACTTTAGCTCCCAGCTATATGACTCAAATCTATTTACAAGGTGAAATTGTGACAGCCGCTGGTTGGGGTCGTATTAGCGACAATAATACCAAATTAAATGTGGAACTTTATTATACGGATACTCGCGTCATAGGCTATGAAAAGTGTATGTGTTATTATTTGCCTGGATTGGTGAGTAGACGGGCACATATATGTGCCGACGGTACCGGAGGTCGTGGCAGTTGTGATGGTGATTCGGGTGGACCTTTGGTGTTTAGACACAAAGATATGGATTATCAAGTGGGAGTGACAGCTTTTGGTAGTGCGGGTGGTTGTGAAATTGGCTTTCCCACGGTATACTCTAGAATAACCAACTATTTGAGTTGGATTTCCCGGAAAACTGGTTTAAAGTTGCAATAAACGTACACAAGTGTTTTTAATGTTTGCAAATTTTTCCATATTTTTTTATTGTTTAATTTTTTTATAAATAAATTCTTACAAAGAACATTTTTTTCTCATAAAAATACTTAACCAATTAGTTTTATTTTTTTGTAATACAAAAAAAAATTATAGAAATTTTTAAAGGATCATGTATTGTTTCCAAATTTCTGTTGTATAATGCTTAGAAAAAACTAATAACAAAATACTAATTGTAATAGCCAATAAATAACTAACTAAAAATGTGTTCTGTTCAACTGAAAAAGTAAATGGAGTCAAGAACATTGCGTAAATCAAAGTCACCTTTTTGAGGCATTTGACAGAGCACACGATTTAAATGACGTTTCGAAAGATCTTCGGCGGAATCATCATGAGAAAAATCACTGTAAATGATAAAAATTATAAAAAAATAATTCATATATATTTGTATTAATATGCGTTACCTTTCTTTGAAACTGTATTTCTCCTTAAGGAACTGAGATAGATCTTCTAAAATAGCTTGAGAATGTAAGGCAACAAATTGTTCTCGACATATTTTATTTAGCTGCGGCACGGTGCAGGCATGTGTCCAGAAGCAATCGTGCACCGAAACGAAAGTTAAGCCCTCACGTTCACAGTGCAGCGAAGTCAACATCATGTGTGATGAATCCAGCGAGTGTATAAAATTTGGAGGGAAGGCATTTTTCTGTTTCATAACATTGGGTTTCTCATACATATCGGTAGCCATGGTTTCTGATACTCGTATATTTGTTCTTTGGGTATGTTTGAATTCCTGTCTATTGTAGGGTTGTACAACGGGCAAACCCAAAGGTGTTACCCATTCTACATTCTTACCACATACACCCGATATAAGGCGGGCACATTCCGTAAACCAATCTTGTATTTCACGGGTTGAGGTGAACATTTCACGCAAACTTTCAAATGTTTTGGTAGTCAAGTAGGTGGAGGCAGGCCATACCCAATCTTTGGGAAAATCATCAATGTCTTTTAGTTGTCTAGCAATTTGTAATCTAGCGCCATATCTGGTCACCCCATAAACAGTAGTCATTACAGTTTGTTTAATAACTTTACGCCGCACAAAACCATCCAGCGCCTGCGCTACATGAAGACCATTTTCAGCATCTTGTTTACGGGTCTTTTCAACCAGCGACGCCACAGCACTGTAAACATCTTGTGGTATGGGTGCTGGAGCTAAATTCACACTATGAGCACCAGCTTTGTCTCGGCCCAAAGCAGCATAATGCTGCAAACCATTGCAGGAGCCGTCTTGATGTATGGGAAAACGACTTAAATACTCTTCCGGATTGGGTGATCTATAGACTTTAGCGATTTCCATGCAACAAGCCAATGTCTGCCAAGGTTCATCGGATTTGGTCCACCATTTGCGACCATTAAGTGGATTATCTGCAGAGTCTAATATGTCTGGCATAGATTCTTCAGCATACAGCAGACGTTCTCTAACGGAGTCACGTTTCTTAAGACCAGTGAGATTAATACAATGTAATTTGAGCCAACTAAAACCGTCCACACCCAAAGGTTGAGGCTGATCGAAAATAAGCATAGAACGTGCCAGATCAGAACCTAAATGATTGAGATGAGGAGGTACGGGATAAACACGACCTCTGAAATCCATATTATGCGGCAGCCAGAAAACTTTATCGCGGTACTATTTGTGGGTTAAAGAAAAACATTTTATTACTACTTTAATCCGATTTCAAGCTTTTAACTACTTACATGATTTGCTAGAGACAGACGATATAAAGTATCACACCATAAACTGTACATTTCAGCTTGTTTACGTCTATGACCCATTTTTTCTTTGAATAATTTGGCCCGTTCTGCATTCGTCATTGTGGCATCTTTTTCAGGTATAGATGGTAGGGCTGGTAGAGAACTGGGTGGTTGTGGTACATCCAATTTATCATTGCCACCATTTTGGAAAACTTCGATTATTACGTCTAATATCTATGGAAAGAATAATTAAATAAAATTGTGTATTTTTGAAGATTTTTCTTTTTGAGATTTTTGACTCACATCTGTATTTACTCGCCAGGGTATGCTGGCCAATTGATTCAGAGAGTCTAGGGCAGGATAAATATTTTGTGAGGGTATGTTGTTAATACGTTCCCATTGTTGTATGGCCTGTAAAGGATTAAAAGTAACAAATTAAAAAAATAAGATTTTTTGTAATATTTTTTTTTCGGGGAAAAATAAAATAAATTAATTTTTGGGTGAAAATATTTCAGGTGAAAAATTTAGGAGAAATTTTTTTGGTGAAATAAATTTTGAGTGAAAAAAAAAAATTTCTTGAAAAAGTTTTATGTGAAAATTTAGGTTAAAAAATACATTTTTTGGTGCATTTTTTTTGGGGATTTTATTTTGTGAATATAAGTTTTAGGAAAAAAATTGGGTGAAATTTTTGGTGAAAAATTAAAATTTTGTAGTGAAAAAACGTTTTGAGTAAAAATATTTTTGATGAAAAAAATTGGGATGAAAATTTTTTTGGTGAATTTTTTTGTGGAAAAGATGTTTGGAAAAATATTGGGAAAAAAATGTTTGGTAAAAAAAATTAAGTGAAATTTTTTGATAAAATGAAATTTTTTAGTATGGAAACTTACTTGGTGTGGTAGACGAATTAAGTCAGATTTATTTAATAGATAACCACCATTATGAGGAGTACTCCAGGGTTGTGGCGGACAAAGCATAGGTACAAGATTCGAATCAAATGTTAACGTTTGTTGGCGTGAAGCTCGTAATAATCTAAAAAAGAAAATAAAACAAAAGTTAAATATAGCGAATATCTCTAATCATATAAACTCTCTTACCTGGCCAATACCGGATGTGGTTTGACTTCTTCCTTAACCAATCTACCCTGATTACGGAATAAAGTATAGAAGGCTGGTAGTAAATTTTGTTGTTTTGTCTTTTGTTTTTGGCGCATAACAAAAGCATCAATTTTAATGTCACGCATTAATATGTTATAGAGAAAACGACCGACCCCCGTCAAAACATTCGAAGGCCAAGCTACTTCTCTTATATCCATACTAGGACCTGATATGCGTTCTTTATGCACCAAGCGCTGCCAAATTTGTCGAGTATTATCACTGGTATTACCATGATCCCAGACATCGCAGTAAGCACTATAAATATCACCTATTTTATCTAAGGTTCCATTTTTCTTTTTCTGTTCAATTTGGTAACTAAAAAAGAAATTAAAACAATTATTTAATGTACACACTTCTTTTTGCACCAAGACAATTACTTACCGCTGCTGCACTTTTTGTCCCAACTCTTTGTATAATTGACCAACAGTAGGACTAAAGGTTTCAGAACCCTCGGCCAGTTTATAGATTTCTTTTATTAAAATATCAGCATATTCCGAAGAATCCAATGTCTTTAAGTAGGTATAGTAATTCATATAACCCTGGGGTTTATAGCGTACTTGTGCCTTTAACGTATTTAAATCTCTAACAATGGCATTGCCAATTTGGGAACGCCATAAAGTTTCTAAATCTTTAAGTTTTTCACGCTACAAAAATAAAATAAACAACATTAATTACTTAAATTTGTAGGACAATACATTTCTACTTACACAATGTTCAGCATTAGAAAATTCTTTGGATTTTTCAATGGACTTTATGGTTATACAACCATCCAATTCTATTTTCAATTGTTCTCTAGCCATTTCCTCCAATTGTTGTTTATTATAGCCCAGCTTGGAATTCATAATCTCAGAACCATCAATGGTATTTGAGGTTTTGCCATCAAATAATTTCTCATCAGCAGGTAAAACTTTTTCATTTAAATTGTTGAGTAGGGGATTATTGTATTCCAAAACAGGAGGTGTATAAACCGGTTCAAATTCAGGTAGTACTCTTTGTATGGCATCTAAAGCAATGTCTCGTTGATCAGCTATAAATTTCGATTTATCCATAATTTGATTTAGTGTCAAACCCATATCTTCAGCTTTTTTAATATACATTTTTATTTTCTCTGTATTATCCGGTGACATTTCCAGACGACCCAAACACTCAAAGATGGCAGCAAATGTTTGTTCATTAAATTTCAAGCCATCTTCTTCGATTAAATTGAATATATCACGAAAACGTTCAAATGATCCCTTTTCAGCGTAGCCATGCAGCAAAATATTGTACAAATCTATGGTGATTAAATTATTTGTAGCACTATGTTTTTGGGCTCTTTGGCGATAAGTTAGCAGAGTTGAGAGACCACGATTTTGTAAACCCACCGAAACACAAACATTTAAATACGTAGTGAGATTAAGGCGTAAGGCTCTTTCTTTGGCTAAGCGTTCTTGCAGTTCATTATGATGGACTTTCGATTTAAATCTGAAATGTAAACGCCATTAAGCGAAAATAAATTTAAGAGTTTTATGGGATTTATTAAATACCTGGGTTTAGATTTTTCTGTAACCGTAGCTATTTTTTGTTGACTTTTTATAACAGGTCCATCTATAATATCGGGAGATACATAAGGTTCAGGCGAGTCTAAAGGATCGATATCTTCTTCTAAGGCAAGCTTTGATGCACTCATACTAAAAGCAAAAGTTAAAGCAAAATATTATTTTTGAAACTGTATTTTCGAAAATATCAATTAACTTACCTGTAGGCATCATTTTCAATATGATCATGCTCCAGACTCTCAATAATATCGCGAAAATTGTGAAAACTTTTAATAATTTGTTGAATTTGTTCGGGATTATTGAGTATTTGCTGCGATTTCATTTCCTCATCTTTGCCAAAGAAAATCATGGGTTTATCATCATAACTGCCAGCTTCCAAAAGACTGCTGTCCAAAGCTTCCATATTAATCTTTTGATACTCAACGGGTTGTAGCAATGTTGGAGCTGGTTTTACCACAGTTTTACTCGATTTCTCTGATGTTGTTTTGGGTTTTGCTTTTAGTTTTTTGTTAGCTATTTTCTTTAGAATTTCCTGTTGAGTTTTGATAATGAAATCCTGTAGCTTTTTGGCCTTTAAACGTTTAACACGAGATTTACGTTCATTGGCGGCAGTATCAGTTACTACAACAACAACAAAATTTTAAATAATTATTTTACACTAACAAATATACAACAAACTAACCTTCTAAATGTTCCACATATTTAGAGTAGCGAGGTTTCCGGAATTTTTTCTTCTTTTTCACTTCGGCCGCCTCAACATTTGTTGGAGTTGTGGATTGTAAACGGACAGTTGGAATTAAGGCTGCGGCAGCATTTAATTAACAAATTAAATAATTATCACGTCATTTCTTATGAAAACATCTATTTTTATATAGTATAACACAAACTCACCTCTACTTGTTGTAGTTGTAACATTCTCAATAATTCCTTGGCATTGAACTACAGGTTTCTTTAAATGGAAATTTTGCATGTTTTGCTGCAGATGACAATAAACGGCTTTCTGGTGATCATTGTTTATGGTTTGATATCTAGCCGGTTGCAATAGAAATGCATTTGCTTCAGGTCTACCAACAATTCCACCACCACTACCAATATCTTTGAGACCCACCACATGTTTTTTATGTCCATACACAGCTAAACGACAATTTTCTATGGCCACACGATTGATCGTTAATAAACGATACATTTTTCCTTTAACTTATTAACAAATTCATCAATTTACACTTAATTTTTATCGTTTTTTGTTTATTTTTATTTAGTTAATTCACTTTATTCGCTTGCATAACCGTTAAATTGTAGCGCAGAATATCCAAAAACTTCAAGAAAAACATTGCGCAGTTTGACAATCACATGGCAATAACAATCCCGAAGTTGGTTGTAGTTGTCAGTGCAGAGTGTTTAATGTGGCAATACTATTTAGTAGATTGCTGATATGATGTGGCAATGTTTTTAGTGTTAATAAGCAGTTAGTTTTAAAAAGGGTATTTAAATAAATCATGGATTCCTTGAGTATATTTTAGTATTAAATAATTTATTAAACATTCCTTTATTGTTTTATTTTTTAGGTTATGAAGTTTTTTTAGGTTATAGGCTAGTCAATAGACTAGTTTATAAACTAGTCCATAGGCATGACAATATACTAGTCTATAGACTAGTATACAGACTATATAATAGATTAGTATAGAATCAATTGTATGCATATATTAGTCAATAAACTATTCAGTCAATAGACTGGAATATACATATATTAGACAATACACTAGACCATATAATAGACAATAGGCTAGCCAATATACTAGTCCAATAACTAGGAAATAGACTACTCCACAGAATAGTCAGTACGCTAGACCACGGACTAGTCTATAGAATCTACAATAGAATAGTATAACTAAAGTCTAGTCTATAGACTAAAAAATATACTATTTAATAGAATAACTTGACAATAGACAAGTTTACAGGCTAATCTACAGGCTAGATAATAGACTAGTCTAAAGGCTAGACATTAGACTAGTATATAGGCAATAATTGAAAATACATGAATTTAATAAGACTTTGTTTAGATCTTTAATCAGAAATTTGTCTTCTAAATAGAAAAACTGTGGGTCCATAACTATAAATATACATACATATGTACATATGTATTTAGTTCTAAAACTTTTTTTAACTAATAAGCCGATTTTAAATTCTATGGAAAATATTTTTATTATTCTCATATTTCCTTCAATTTTAAAACAATTAATTAATATTATTTTTTATTGTTCTTTTTGTGTTTAATGTAGCTTCCCTCAAGAATGCTCTACGAATTACATAGATACATATGTAAGTACATTTTCCTAGTAAAATATATAAAAACCATTTTACCTAATCACTTATGTACAAGTAGTTTTTTTAATGGCTTTAAGACATGCATATGTTTAATATGATGGCAATTAATCATTTCTATTCATTTTTTTTATTTTTCAATTTTATTTTCCATTAAATGAACATATCCGTAAATGCATATTGTTAATAGAATGAAATTACTTATTTAATTCAAATAATAATGGTGTCTCACATTTAGAACATGTGTAACTAGAAGCGCTACTTCAATTGGGTAGTTTGGAGTTGTTGTAAAAAAGAAAATGGGAAGTAAATGTATTTTCACACTTGAAATTTTATTGAAATTTTTTTAATGAGTTTTTTTTCTCAAACGATTAAAATTAAAGGAAATAAATGTTAATTATAACATAAACAATCAATTAAGATATTTAGGCATGTCACAGTTTGCTATTAAAACGTTTAAAATTTTGGGCTTGAATTTCTAATCAATTTCTATTTTTTCTCTAATTTTCATATTGAAAACTTTTTAACACAAAAACCTCTCTCTTTACCGGCAGAGAGAATAACGATCCTCTATAAGGATAAACGTCTGAAATACTAATTAATTAAGATTTGAGTTTGTAAATAAAAAAAATTACATTTGTATACAAATATTATTTATAGAACTTTAATTGCGCATTTCTACTCTGATCTCTATGAATTTTCTTTCTCTTCGAAATTATAAAACGATCACTAAATACTCCCACACTATTTCTGACATAAAAATAAAACTGCATTTCTTCATTCATTGTTCTTAATTTCTTTTTGAAAAATCTAATGATAATGCCGGCTAAAGATATGCCCGAATACATGAATGCATCCATATACTCTTGCTTAAGAGCAAGATCAATTTTATTATTAATTACTCTTCTGCTCTTGCTCGAATACACGAAGGGACACACATTACAATATTTTACTCCAGCCACGAGTAGACAGTCAACCAACAAAAAGATCTTTTAAAAAGCAAAGACATTTCTGAATGAACTTTATTCGTATTCTAGATCTGGTGGCGTTCAGTTATTGTTGATAAGAAAACGGGCGAAAAAGTGGAAATAAATTTAAGAAACGTTTAAAAAACCAAAAACAAATTAAGAAAGATTTAAAAATACACATAAATAAGGAAAAAATAAAATACTTTTTTGGAAAAAAAAAAAAAATAATTAGAAGAAATATTATAAGAAATCTTTTAAAAAACACAAACAAAGTAACAAGTGCTACATATAATTTATTTAAAAAAAAATATTTGTTGTAAGTATTAAATAATAGAAAATTCTTATTAAAAAGTTATCGCTTTATAGTCGGACGTATTTGATAATTGTAAATCTCATTTAGCTTTTGATTCCACTACGAATTTATTTGTTTTTTTTTTCGCAAAATAAAAAAAATGTTTTTTGTTTTATTTTGTTTAACTATTGCTTTGATGAAAATACATCATCATTTATCAACCTTTTGACCTATTTCTATTATATATTTAAATCCATATTCTAAAATCATTGATAAGTTTTTTTTTCATTTTTTCTAAATCAGGTTAGTGTTACTGTTTTAGAATTGTTTCAGAATTGTTATGGAATTTATAGATTTTCATATAATTTATAAAATAAAAATATAAATACTTAATTGATAAAAGTTTGTTTAAGTTTAGAATTGATATTATAAAATATACTTAATATTGCAAAAATATTTGTTTTGTTTAAAATTCCATGAAATATACTATATGTTATTTATAAATTGTCACATTTTTTCAATTCATAAGAGTGATTATATACATACATACATATGTATGTATATAAAAAATATTTAAATAGATTAAAATTTTAAGAGTGTATTGAAATTTTGCTATTTGAAAGAAAATTTGAATTAACAAGTGCAATATTTTTTAATATCCTTATTCGAATGATTGATATTTATCACTGTGAAAAATTTATGTCAGATTTATGTGAGAAGAAGTTCAAAATACCTTTTAATTAAAACACTGAATTATATTCTTTGCTCTGAGTTTTCACTTTCATATCTGACAACTAAATTTGAGCAAATCTTAAACTATTTTAACTTTGATATAATTTATAACATTTGTATTTAGAAACACGTATAAAACGAAGTATTTAGAAATGCAAAAAAAATAAATATTAAAGTTTTTGGAAAAGTTTTCAAGATTTGAATTTTTGTATTCAAAATTTTCTTTTGCACATTTTTAAATTTGTGCAAAAAAGTTTGATGTCAATATTAAGATCGATTTTCTATCAAGCAGCTTCTCCAAATCAAAGGAATAAAGGTCAGATAGGTACTCCAATTAAAAGACTTTTTTGATCTATAAGCGAATGTTTTATATCTACACAGGATCACAGATTATAATTGATTCACCATCGTGAGAAAGTTTGTGATTTCTACAATATCATTCCCGACTTTATAAAGTATGTGTATATATATGTAAATATATTCCGACCCCTTATAGGGAGCGGAGTCAATTTAGCTATCTGTGTGTCGGTATAGGTATGTTGAAATCAGTTTTCATAAGACCCCATATAACTGCGAGATCAGAATCATTTACAATTCTATCAGACATACTTTCGAGAAGTTTTCTATTTAAAATCAGCAAATTCGGTCCATAAATTACGGAGATATGAGCAAAATTCCTAAAAAACTCAGAACACATTAAAAACTTCCCATTTCAACCATCCCAAGATCCTTGTAAATAATCGATCCACTATTGATGTAGTGCAATGTAATGTTAAAGTGAAGAAATTTCACAACAACGATGATTTTATAAAGTTGTCGGACCATAAATTTCTTATGTTGCTAATTTTGGATTAATAACCAGAGAATGATATTAAATAATGAAGTTTCGAAACTATCACTATAGACTTGACAAGTCTATAAACTAGACTAGTCTATAGACTAGACTATAAACTTGACTATAGACTAAATTATTGATTAATCTATAGACTAGTCTATAGAGTAGACTATAGACTTTGACTATAGACTAGTATATAGACTCGACTATAGACTAGACTATAGAGTAGTCTATAGATTAGTCTATAGATTAGACTATATAGTCTAGTCTAGACTAGATTCTAGACTAGACTATAGACTAGTCTATAGACTAAGCTATAGACTTGACTATAGAGGAGACTGTAGACTTGACTATAGAGGAGACTATAGACTTGACTATAGACTAGTCTATAGACTAGACTATAGGCTAGACTATAGACTTGAATATAGGCTGGTCTATAGACTTAACTATAGGCTGGTCTATAGACTTAACTATAGGCTGGTCTATAGACTAGATTATAGACTTGACTATTGACTAGTCTATTGACTAGACTATAGACTAGACTATAGACATGATTATAGACTAGTCTATATACTTGACTATAAAATTTACTATAGACTAGTATAAAGACTCGACTATAGACTTGACTATGGCGTAGTCTATAGATAACCCCCTTATTCACAAACAAAATTTTTATTTTAAAAAAAGTTTATAAATTGGATTTTGTATGGAAATTTTGTTTTATAAACCTTTTATAAAATAAAAATGTTGTTTGTGAATAAGGGGGATAGTCTATAGATTAGACTATAGACTTGACTATAGACTAGTCTTTCGACAAGACTATAGACCAGTCTATATATTAGACTAAAGTCTATAGACTAGTCTATTGACTAGATTATAGACAAATCTATAGACTAGAATATAGACTAGACTATAGGCTTGACTATAGACTAGTCTATAGACTAGACTATAGACTAGTCTATAGACTAAGCTATAGACTTGACTATAGACTAGACTATAGACTTGACAATAGACTAGACTATAGACTTGACTATAGACTAGTCTATAGACTTAACTATAGGCTGGTCTATAGACTAGACTATAGACTTGACTAGTGACTAGTCTATTGACTAGACTATAGACATGACTATTGACTAGTCTATGGACTAGACTATAGACTAGTCTATAGTCTAGTCTATAGACTATTATACTACTTATCAAAAGTTTATAGGATAGAAAAAGTAGCGAAAATGTCAAAAAAGTACTGAATTTTTCATGCCTGTTGCTAATAATAATGTCTACTATCCATTACTTGATTATAATTGCATAAACCATCAAAAATGTTCACTTTTATTTAATATTTTTGTCACTTCCTTGCAGAAGGATTAGTCCTGCCACAGAAATTTCCATTCTTATCGAATGCGGAATGATTTTTTTATTATTACAACTACGGAATTGAATTAGGAATGCGTGACAGGGGTGAATATTTTATCCATAAGCGCGAGATTCTTAATTATTACAATTAATATTTAAACATTTTCAATATTTCTTTGTTAAATTTGGCAAACAATTAGTGTGAGAAAATTTAAAATAAACATTATTATTAAAATAAAATATTTATTACCGCTTTTTATTATAAATAATATTCCAGAACCAGAAATAAACATGCAATTCCTGTATACAAATAAATAAATATTATAAAATATTTATAAAAATTCACTGCCAGTTATTATATAAATATTTATATTAATTTAATAATAATAATATTTCTTTGTTGAAGATAGCAGCCATATGCAAGAGTTATCATACGTAAGATTTAAATTATTACATTATATTTTAATAATTTTTATAAAACAATAAATTATAACAATTTAAAATAAACAATGCCAATGATTGGAAAAAGAAGGCACAAACCACACACACACATACACACAAAGGCATAAATTAAATTTAAAACGAACTGGGTCGATATTTTAAAAAAATGCAATTTTCAAAAATTCAAAAAAGTTTATTTCTTCTTTCTACTACATAATGTATGAATTAATTTTCTACATACAAATGTTTAGTTATTTAAAAATGTTTATGTCATGTGCTGCTGCTCTACATAAATAAATTTATTTACAATTTTCTATTTTTTAGAAATAAAATTTTTGGATAATCACACAAGCACACAAATAAAATCGCAATAAATGCATTTTTATTTTTATTTTTTTTTTTTTATAATTTAAAATGCTTGAGTTTAAGTTAGTCGTCTATTAAAAAAATCAATCAATTGCAATTTTACATAATTTTTATAAATGTTTTATAATTGTACTTTTTTTGTTCTTCCTTCAGTAACGCATAATTGATGACGAATTGACTAGAACGAAGGAAAACATCATCATATTTCAAAAACATCATCTAATTTCAATTGCAGACATTACGCCCTCTTTCAACAATGAAGCAACCAATTATTCGAATATTATTTTTAACCCTAATTGGTCTCAGTTTAGTGGAATTAACACCAGCTCAAGTCACGTAAGTAGCATTAAAAAGCAAATAATACTATTTATAATTAGTAGACATAGTTATAATCTTTAAGCATATTAACAAAGAACTTTGAAAGAACCCTTTCTATAACTCTGAACAAGTTTCAAATTAGATCAAGTCCATAAATATTTTTTTTCAAATAATTTATAATATTCAATATCAATTAAATAAAAAAGATTGTTGTAAAAATTTATTTAAATATTGAAATTTATGACAGTTTAGTTAAAATCATAGATTGAATGTTTATTTTAATTGAAATAGTTCATTAATTAAAATTAAAACTGCATAAACAAAGTTAAGTTCAGTGACTTTAATTTGTGCATTAGTTTTTCCCATCCTTTCATTCACAAGCAGCTGTAAGTAATATTAAGGAGTGAGCACAAAATAATGCTGCACAGATCGTTTAAATAAAGTGGAATTGATGGTTTTTTATTAATCCTCTTGGTTCTATGGTTGATTACAAAGCTTCTTCAACTGGAACAGAAATAGAACAGAACTTGAACAGAACTAGAACAGGAACTGAACAGAACTAGAACTGAACTAGAACTGAAATAGAACTGAACTAGAACTGAACTAGAACTGAACTAGAACTGAACTAGAACGAACTAGAACTGAACTAGAACTGAACTAGAACTGAACTAGAACTGAACTAGACAGAACTAGAACTGAACTAGACGAACTAGACTGAACTAGAACTGAACTCGAACTGAACTAGAACTGAACTAGACGACTACTGCACTAGAAACTGAAACTAGAACTGAACTAGAACTGACACTAGAACTGAACTAGAACTGAACTAGAACTGAACTAGAACTGAACTAGAACTGAACTAGAACTGAACTAGAACTGAACTAGAAACTGAACTAGAACTGAACTAGAACTGAACTAGAACTGAACTAGAACTGAACTAGAACTGAACTAGAACTGAACTAGAACTGAACTAGAACTGAACTAGAACTGAACTAGAACTGAACTAGAACTGAACTAGAACTGAACTAGAACTGAACTAGAACTGAACTAGAACTGAACTAGAACTGAACTAGAACTGAACTAGAACTGAACTAGAACTGAACTAGAACTGAACTAGAACTGAACTAGAACTGAACTAGAACTGAACTAGAACTGAACTAGAACTGAACTAGAACTGAACTAGAACTGAACTAGAACTGAACTAGAACTGAACTAGAACTGAACTAGAACTGAACTAGAACTGAACTAGAACTGAACTATTGAACTAGAACTGAACTAGAACAGAACTAGAACTGAACTAGAATAGAACTAGAACAGAACTAGAACTGAACTAGAACTGAACTAGAACTGAACTAGAACAGAACTAGAACTGAACTAGAACAGAACTAGAACAGAACTAGAACAGAACTAGAACAGAACTAGAACTGAACTAGAACAGAACTAGAACAGAACTAGAACAGAACTAGAATAGAACTAGAATAGAACTAGAACAGAACTAGAACAGAACTAGAACAGAACTAGAACAGAACTAGAACAGAACTAGAACAGAACTAGAACAGAACTAGAACAGAACTAGAACAGAACTAGAACAGAACTAGAACAGAACTAGAACAGAACTAGAACAGAACTAGAACAGAACTAGAACAGAACTAGAACAGAACTAGAACAGAACTAGAACAGAACTAGAACAGAACTAGAACAGAACTAGAACAGAACTAGAACAGAACTAGAACAAAACTAGAACAAAACTAGAACAGAACTAGAACAGAACTAGAACAGAACTAGAACAGAACTAGAACAGAACTAGAACAGAACTAGAACAGAATTAGAACAGAAGTAGAACAGAAGTAGAACAGAACTAGAACAGAACTAGAACAGAACTAGAACAGAACTAAAACAGAACTAAAACAGAACTAAAACAGAACTAAAACAGAACTAGAACAGAACTAGAACAGAACTAGAATAGAACTAGAACAGAACTAGAACAGAACTAGAACAGAACTAGAACAGAACTAGAACAGAACTAGAACAGAACTAGAACAGAACTAGAACAGAACTAGAACAGAACTAGAACAGAACTAGAACAGAACTAGAACAGAACTAGAACAGAACTAGAACAGAACTAGAACAGAACTAGAACAGAACTAGAACAGAACTAGAACAGAACTAGAACAGAACTAGAACAGAACTAGAACAGAACTAGAACAGAACTAGAACAGAACTAGAACAGAACTAGAACAGAACTAGAACAGAACTAGAACAGAACTAGAACAGAACTAGAACAGAACTAGAACAGAACTAGAACAGAACTAGAACAGAACTAGAACAGAACTAGAACAGAACTAGAACAGAACTAGAACAGAACTAGAACAGAACTAGAACAGAACTAGAACAGAAAGAACAGAACTAGAACAGAACTAGAACAGAACTAGAACAGAACTAACAGAACTAGAACAGAACTAGAACAGAACTAGAACAGAACTAGAACAGAACTAGAACAGAACTAGAACAGATCTTGAACAGAACTAGAACAGGACTGGACAAAAGCTTCTTCAGATTTCGAACAATATTGTAAAAACAAATCAAATCAATTTCTTTCGATAATTTTAACAATATTTCAAGTTTTTACTAGTTTTAGATACGGAAATGATTCTATTTGATAGATGACTATGTTTTGATCTGCAAAACGTTGATTAATTTCACAAGAAATAGCTAAATTAAACCGTAGCTAAAGAAGTTAAAATAAAATCGATTGGAATATTAACTAGGAAATTGAAAGAATTTCAATCCGAAATTTAGGAACTTTCAAAAGTATATATCTTAACTTAATAATTCAACTAATTTAATAACCAATTTATTTCGTTCGCACTCCTTTATCCAACAATAATACACGCATTTAAAAGAAGTCAATGCCATCATAAGTAGAATAAATTAATTCAAATATTTTTCAAATTTCCCATTCGTTTACTCCTCTTATGTAGGCAATTATTAGGGTAACAACTATTTAAATTGAAGTATTTATAATAGATTTGTCGGTTTTCCTTTTCAAGATCTTTTATGAATAATCAATTTTATTTCAAATATTTAAATTAATAGCATTCATAGATTTACAATACATAAACATTTCAAATAAAGTTTAACTATGGTTTGAACCATAGCAGAAATAAATAAAACTATTGATTTTAATAAACTTCTTTCTTCTACAATTGATTCTTTTCTCTGCAAATTTTGTACTTAAGGCAACATTCAATGAAAGAGTGGCTGGCAATGCAACACACAAGTACAAATGGTGTGTGGTGCCTTCGTTATACTACATATCAAGTGGCACATTCATTCATTACATCATAGCGCCGCCTTGTTCATTTTTTTTCTCTTTTTTTCTACTTCTAATAATGATGCAAAGGGCATGAACAAGATCAACAGACGCACAGAAATTATAGTAATAAAAAAAATATGAATAACTTCTAGAGTCACAGACTACATAGATCCAAACAAATTGATAGATAGATGATGGTCTTTGTTATAGAACAAAAAAATATATATTGGGGGAGAGAATTGACAAAGACAAACAAATGATTTTAAGTAGATTTTCATGTTAAATTTTTTTTGTGCGGAAATAAGTTCTCCTCTTTCTTCTGACATTTTTTTCTTTTCAGTTTACAATAATTTATCAAACTTGAAATGGGAATATTAGTTTTTATTATCGAACTTATATTTTCCCTTTTGTTTTGAGTAAATAATAATAATCCATCATGTTACTTAATGCATTTCGAAAAATAGGGGGTCAACTTTCTAAAGATTTTTTTATATTTTGTTTTTAAAAATAAACCATTTAAAATGCAGTCTAATTCCTAGAAACATTTTTCCATTTTTTTTAATAACTTAAGAGGAGCAGGCATACAATATTTAGTTTTTTTTATAATGTTGAGGGTTCTATCATGTTTGTGTCATTTTTGTATTTATTTTTAGAAAATATTGTACAAATTTATATTGTACTTGTGCATTGGATGTTGTTGATGATGACAACGTTGTTGCACTATGGTGGCATCCATGCCACTTTAACGGAGTGTTGACATGCAAATTAATGTAGAGTCATTAAGAAACAAGTTACTATGAGTCTACATAT
Organism: Lucilia sericata; assembly: GCF_015586225.1. Taxonomy (NCBI): domain Eukaryota; kingdom Metazoa; phylum Arthropoda; class Insecta; order Diptera; family Calliphoridae; genus Lucilia; species Lucilia sericata. The sequence goes on from NW_023994640.1 coordinate 133,871, forward strand.
GAATTTTTATAAAGTGGATATTTAGAAAATATACAAAAAATCTTAAATTATGAAAATGATTTTGAAATAATGTTTGAATGATATTCATTTCGAAAATTGCTTTATCGGATTTAACAGATTAAGGCAAGTTTTCTAGAGAGTGCTTTTTATTGAATTAAATAATTTTCAAAGCGTTTTGATGAATTTGTGAAAAAAATCATTAAAGGAATCAATTTTAATATTACTATAATAAAATATTAAAAAAATATATAATAAAGTTCGCGGTACCTTTAGGATCTTAGAAATTGTTTATTTTTAATCTTTTTTTTTAACATTTTCTTTCTCTTTCCATTTTATTTAGTCTCGCTGATATCCGCGGCACTCTACAATCTCTAATTTATTCTTACAATCAGTTGGATAATAAATTAGAACGACATGAACATCGTGAAAGGGCCTTGGGTGAATTATTAAAAAAAGGAATGATGGCCTTGCAAAAGGGTCAAAAGAATTTGGAACCTATAAATGGTATATTCTCGCGTTTGGATGAGCGCGTCAGTCAAATAGAAACAATGTTAATAGCGGTAAATATTAAGTTAATTTTAAGAAATTTCCCCATTCTGCATTTTGATTAGGTTTACGCGTTCAGTTACATAACGATCAAAAAACGATATTATAACATATATAAAACGGAATTGTAAGAAAAAGAAGAAGCAGTTGTTATTTTAGTGACGGAGCGAGCGTCGAATCGAAATGCAGAATATCAAAGTTGCGAAGAAAATTTCATTTCGAATTGAAATTTAGAATAGGGATGAATATAAAAACAAGGACCTAATTACCAGTTAGTAGGATTTTTAGTAAATATTGATTTTTTTTAGTAAAAATTAAAATTTATAGAAAAAATTTAATTTTTGGTGAATAAATAGATTTTTAGTAAAATAGTTTTTAGTCAAAAATTAAATTTTATTGAAGAATTGAGTTTTTAGTTAAAATTTTAACTTTTAGTAAAAATTATACTTTTAAGTAAAAAAAAATATAAAATATTTCAGTGAAAAATTAAGCTAAAATCCAAATTTTAGTAAAAAACAAAATCTATTCTCAGTAAAAAAAAAATCGTTTCAAATATCCATCATTATGCTGTAAACCGATTCTTAACTAAAATTTTTCAAATTCACCTTCCTTTTCATTCCCACCTTTAGCAAGAAGAAAAGTATAACATACAAACCGAAAAACTGGGAGAAGTTTTAGAACGTATCTTCAAATGGATGCAAGAGAATGATGAATGCTATAAACGACCACCAGTAACACCAGGTGCTGCCTTAGTGGCAGCCATCAAACCAGCAGAGCCCGCCATACCACCATCGTTTGTCAAGGATCAAGAGGAAATTAATAAAAAACTTATAAACCACATGACAACGTTAACGCAAAATGTTGACAAACTATTAGACGTTTCAAACAATATGCTCGAGCACACAGAAGTGGCCTTCAAAACAAGTCCTGTTACCCAAGAAAAACTATCGAAGATAGAGGATCATTTAGTTAGTTACAGTATGACTACACCAGCACCACCCCCACCAGCACCAGTTATAGTACAAGCCAATAATACGGTATTCGAAAATAAGGTTATTAAAATGTTCGAAGATGTTAACACCGGTTTGGCTCAACTTAAGGAAACGCCTGCTCCAGAAATGGGTCTTTTAATGGCTGACAAAGAGTTTATACAAAGTTTAAATAATGAAACACTTAATGCTTTGGAAAATGTTAAAGCTAAAATATTAGAAGCCTCAGAAGAGGGTAAGTAGTAATTGTAGTTGTAATGTATTATTTAATCTCTATTAAATTCTTATCTCTTAAAAATGTTTATTAAAATTGAATACTAATTATTTTTACCTTGAGTAGTGAAATTAACAAGTGATTTGTAATGAATGTCATATTTAGAGATTATTTTATAAGTCAATAATGATCTGAGTCTTAATTTTAATTTTGTTTTTTTTTATGCCGTTTACAGCTGTTACAAAAACTTCCACTGCAGTTGAAACTCACGGCAAGAATTTGGCTTCAAACATAGAAACTGTACAAAAGAATGTGGTGGACTCTGCTGAAATCTTGGATAGATTCTATACTGAAATGAATAATAGTTATACTAAATTCAATGAAGGTCTGGAAATCTTTAGTAAATTCAACAATATTCTCATGACTAATTCCGAATATGTATTGGATACACAACGTAAGGTTGAATTCGGTACTGTGCAAATTGTACAGAAAATAAGCGACAATTTGGAAAAACAAAAAGATGAATTATTCGAAATAATGAAAGAACGTTTTGACAATGTCGACGAAATGATGATGACCAATCAAATTGAAACTATGCAGAATTTCTCTTCTATAATTGAAGCGGAAATCACACAAGTATGGCATCAAATCTCTATAATGCATGAAGAACTAAGTGATACCAAGGATCTGCTAAAGTCGGTGGATGCACGCAATGAATTGGCTGTCAATAGTACTTTTGATAGCGTCAATATAATGGGTCTTAAAGTGACAGACATTAAAGATCGTATGCTAGATATGGATTCAAATTTAAATTATCTTTTGGGTAAATTATCGATAATTTCACAAGAATTTAATAACATTAAGAAAGGCCTGGGTGAATCTCTAGAGGAACTGCATAAAACATTCGAAGAAATTCAAAATAAAATGCCACAAATATCTGCCGAACAACCAAATTTGGGAAAATATGAAACGGAATTGAAATTGTTATCGAAACGTAATATTTTAACTTAAATTCCTTATGAAATGTTAACATTTAATTTATAAATATATTAAAATTTAAATGAATACAAACAGATGCGCCCCTGGGCATATGTAGTGTAGTGTTATTCGTAGTTTAAAAAAAAGAACGGCAAAATTAAGTAACAAATATTCTTAATAGGTTTTAAGTTTTAATATTGTTTTGCTTAAATTAATATTATGTTTACTAAATATTTGTATGTACGAGCATATTAATGCAAATTGCTTTTAATGTACTTTATTTTATTTACAAATGTATTAATTTACCAAAAAATAATAGGTGCCAAATAATAAATAAATAAAAATTAAAAAAAAAAAAAAACGAAATTAATAACTGTGACTTAATTCTTACAAATATTTAGTTTTAGAAAACTTTAAATCTCTAAATCATCCGAAATGTAAATTACAAACAGTATAACTGATACACTTACCCCTTCTTTATCCTGGTAAAATTAGTTTCCGCTTCCTTATTTCCATTTGTGTTTTAACACTTCCTCTCTACACCATTCTATTCATTTTGACAAAACAAAAACTCCAGCACATTTTTATTTTCGGCATAATTTAACTTAACAATTATTGTTATAATTTATTTTACGAAATTGTTTATTAACAACATTTTCACTTCATTGTTTAAGTTAATTTTTTAAATTACAATTTGCTAACTTAAATATTGAACTTAACTTAAGTCATTTGTTATTTATAGTGAATATTTCTTGCACTTAACTTAAAAACAAACTCACTTTTCTATAAACTCCTTTATACACATAATTAATTTTTTTTTAGAATCATATAGTTCACAGTTTAAAATAAAAACCATTAAGAAAGCCTTAAACTCCGGCACATTCTCTCCCAGACATTAGAATATAAAAGAAAATATTTATAATATTAACTATTTACCCCATCTTTGTTCAACACGTGAGTATTTGTATAATATTTGGGCAAAAGTTTTCACGTCAAAACGTTGCCCCTTGGCGTGTAGGTGGAATTCGGTGAAACGTGTATGCCATGGCAACATACCATATGTACATAAATTATCATCGAATATAATACTTAATTCGGGTTCTGTTAAATTCCCCAGATGTTGAGAAAGTTCCTCGCTTAAACGTTCCGTTAGTGTTGTTCTGTCTTTTAGGAGATTTTGTATTTCTGTGGTGTGTCGTTGTTCGAAAAGATCTCGACATATTTGCGCTATAAGGGAGTGATTATTTTGTGGTTGGATTTCATAGATCTGAAAGAAAAGGATGTGAATAATTTAAGATTAAGATAGCTTGTTGGTTTAAAAATTAAAACTTATTTCTTGAGTTTAATAGGATTTTCGACCTAGCGTCAATGAATGATAGATAGATAGATAGATAGATAGATAGATTGAATGTCAAATTAAAATTTTACCACAAAAATCGATTTTTAGTGAAAAATCAAATTTTGAGTTATATATCAGCTTTTGAAATGAAAAGTGATTTTAGCGTTAAGTTAAAATCTAAAATCAAAGCAAAATAAATTTCTGTCTGGTGGCGTATGATGAATATAAATAAATCATGCTCTATAGGTTCAAAATTTATAACCGCTAAACATAATCAATAAAAAATTATTTTGGATGAAGTTTCGAAAATGTGTTTAAATGGATAGACGAGTATTTTAGTGGATAAAGTGCAAAACAGAATATGCTTAAGGGAATTGTTTGTTCTTCTATCTATCTATCTATCTATCTATCTATCTATCTATCTATCTATCTATCTATCTATCTATCTATCTATCTATCTATCTATCTATCTATCTATCTATCTATCTATCTATCTATATACATATGTATGTATGACTTTTCAAATGCAGTATGCTTCCTTGCTATGTAAAAAGACGCAATAATTGTTGATTTTTAACATAGTAGTGCTAAATCGAAAAAGAATTCTTATCACTTCAAACATAAATCAATTTGATATCAAAGTTCAATTAAAGTTATGTTTGTATTGAACTGCAAACAAAAAATAGTCATGGAAATAGTTGTAGAATTTAGGTGATATGGAAAAGTCGACGTTGCCAGACTTGCTTATCTTTTTCAAACATAAAAACAAACACAAACTTTAATAAATATTTGATAATCTAATAAGGTGTTAATTAAACTTCAAGTTAGAAAAACCTAAGCAAATCAAAATGCTCTCAACAATTGCCTGCATTTTACCAAAATTTCATAAACTTCTTTAATATTGAAAAAGACTTTTTATTTTTATTGTTAGCACTAAATAGAAAAATTGGATATAGAATTGATAAGAAAACTCTTACAAAAAAACAATAACCACTTTACCTCTATTGATGTATTCTCCAAAACAGTTGTTGATGACTTAGGCAAATGACCATTTGTTATTGTTGACTTAGGTGTATTACTCACACCATTAACACCGTTAATCCCATTTTTAACCAAACCGTTTGATGTCTCATCTTTGCAAATATACCACACGGAATGATGGGTATCAACATTTTTTCTTTTCCAGCCTTTAGGACAACTTAGTTTTTCTAAAGCAGTTAGGCGTGATGTGTTCGAGGCATTCGTATAACGTGTATCATAATAGCTGATGCAATTTATGTTCATATGTAAAGCATAGGTAAAGATGTGTGCTAGTAGTTCATCATTAACCTGGGTATTCTCTGGACCAATGATTAAATTAATATGTTTTGGTATTTTGTTTAGGTGTTTTTTACATTGTTGCAGTAGATCGTATTCATTCTGTTCTCGTTCTGCTGGCGTACGGCAGAGATCATATGACCATAGAGCAAAAGCAATTAAACGTAAACGCAGCCACAAACAAAACTCAAACAGAGAGACAAGGTTGTGCAGCAACTGCCACAGAAATTTATAAATGCAAATTGTGAACTGACCCATGTGCACGGATTTTCAGCTTAACAAAATTGCCGGAATGTTGCTGTTTATTGTAGTAATATTCGAAATTTATGAAAGTACAAAGTAGACCAGTTCCCAAGAAGTTCACCACCTAACCTTAGATAAGGTTTAAATAATAATTTAGTTTAAAGTTTTTGTAAGTTTAGAAAAATGGTATTACTTGTCTCTTGCTTCAATAAGTTTAGGTATCGAGCTCTATTTTATGATATCTAACATTTTCACTTATGCTTTCTGCGTGTAAATTTCTTATCAAGTTAACAAAATTTAAACACCAAATATTCCATTTAGCACCTATTTTTTAACAATCACTATTTTTCTCTCGTTACCCGGCTGTATCTCAATTTTTCTTTTTACTACAAATGTCAACAAGTAATAAAGTTGCCACATTATTTTGATGGCTGTTTCCTGTTAAAAAATAAATTATACCCAAAAAATCCTAAATTTTTAGTTTTTTAAATTATTATTTGGTTTTATGTTACAGCTGATAATACTTAATATTTAAATAATAACAAAGCTAATTAACAGAAATAATAAAAGTTAACTTCTTATGGATTTGTAAAAATTCATTTTCAAATGTATACTCAGAAAATGTTAAATATTTCCAAAAAGCTTTGCAAATTCCCGTCAACAAATTTCCTAGTCTGGCAAGCCTTTGCTGTGACAGCTGAGAGAAAATACACACGTCAGTGCATTACTAATAAGTAATGCCAATTTTTGTTATTTCTTGCTATACGGCATCACTAACTTTTATGTCTAAGAACTTGGCATAACTTTTGCTGAATTCTCTGAATAAGAAAAAGCTAAACAGTGATGTTAACATATGTTTTCTTTAATTCTGTGAATTATGTGCAAAAAAATAAAAATAGCTAAAATTTATTTTTATCTAAATTTTTTGATATATTGACAAATCATTTGATATTTCTCTTATTTTTAAACGACATATAAAACAATGCTTATAATCTTTTATAATTATAAGCAAATTTTAATGAATATTAAAAAATATATATTATTCTAAATCGTGGAAGTCTTGAAATAAAACATATCAAAGTATTACTATTATCTTTTATCTCAAGAGAATTTTTTTGTTTTAAATATAAAATAAATTTTTAAATATTAGTTGTGTTTTGTTGCTAACGTTCAAAGGCAATTTCATATAAATTTAAAATTTATAAACGTTAGGAGTTAACGTGTAAAATTATACAAGTTAATTTTAACGTCGATAAAAGTGCTACCAATTCAAAAATAAAAATACAAATATTAATGTGTTTATGTCAAACAATAAAAAAATATTTTAAAATAAAATTTAAATCAAAAAAAAATATCAAATAAAAAAACCTTTTTTAAGAAAATGTAAATAATTTCAAGATTTAGCAGATTTCTTCTGTGGAGTGATGCCAAGTCAGGTAATGTTCGTTTTGTTGCTAACTTTAAGCGTTAACACTCATTGATAGCAACAAAACACAACTATTATCACTCTTTTTATAGTTCTTCCATATAAGCAAAGACAACACTCAAAAATCGCTATAATTTCCGCTACTTTTCAAAAATTTCTTTTCCTCGCTGAATCGCTAAATTAGCATAAAAACTAGCTAAATTATCTACACTGAACCAGCTGAATTACCTTTTTTGCACAGTTGTTGGTTTCTTGTTCGACGAATCGTTTGCAATATTTTTCAATTGTTTTTAAATCTACTTAATTGTGAAAATTATTAAAAAAAATTATCACAGGAAGAAGATAAAACTCCTGCCTGACGATAAATATATCAAGGTAAGTTGTATTTAAATTATTTACATTGTAAAACAAGGAAGAAAAATCAACAAGAAAAAAGTGCATATTGCAAAAATGAAAAATGTATTGGAAAAAAGTTGTTGTAGAAGAAAGTATAGGAAAAGCCGGCTTTTTTGGTTAAAAGGGGGAGGTTTGTTGCACTAAAAATTTATGGGTGGTGGCTGTTTGTTGGTACCTTTAAGCAATTTCCTTAATATTATTGACAGACTGCGCGTCTTTGTAATAAATTAGAGGCGACAATATTATTATTAAATTGGCATCTTGAAAGATGAAAATGAATTTAAGTGGATAAAAATAAAATAAGTAGGTATATTATGCATACGTTGTTGGTTGGTTTGTGTGTAGGTGGTTGTGTATTATTTTTTTTCATTTTTCTAAATGAACTTTCCTTGTACCACAGCAAGAAAACCAACCAATGTTTCTAATTGGATGCCAACTAACGGATGTTTACGGATTTGAGACAGCTGTTCGTTTATTTTCTACATTTGTAACATACACACGATTTTTTTGTGTTCTTCGTTCCATTTTTAATTCTTTCTTCATCGCCAAAGAATCTCATACAGTTTTCTTTTTAGAAAATTTAAATGCGTGTGTATTCGTGGTAAATTTCTTAACTTATTTTTTTATTTTGTTGTTTAATGATAATAAGCATATTTATCAGTTTGTATTGTTGTTTTTGGGTATGTGAACGAGTAGTTGTTGCAGTCCAATAGCCTTTTGCTGTTATGACTCATTCTATTTATTATTGTTTTTATTTTTTTGTTATTTTCTCATTCTATGATGTGGTTTACTATTTTTAGTTTGTCTTTGAAATCCAAAATATTGTGGATTTGTCATCAACAAAAGCTAATGTATGACCCTTCTCTCGTTCATTACAAGGTCGGGCAAAATAAAGTTTAACTTAAATATGGAGTTATTCTTTTCAACTTTTATCGATATCATGAGAAAATTATTTTTCTTGTTTGTTGTTTTCATACAAGATTTTACTATATTCATTGACGATTGTGGTCCCGATTGATTACAATATGAAAATAGTACTTTAGCAAAGACAAAAACCATATTGTTTAACAGAGTTTAGTTACGGACAGACCAGTCGTACCTCAGATTTAAAATCTTAATTATCTGGGTGATAAGTGTCTTTCAAAGTCCCCAGGTGACTATTTATTTTCAATGTTCTGAATTTTTCCTCAATTAGTTTCAATATAATCTACTTGGTGTCTAAGTTAATTTACCTCATGTTCTCAACGAGTTTATAAAATAAAACGCTACCATTTTTGCAGTTTATTTTCTTTTTTATAATGTAATTATTAAAAATAAAATTGCCACATACCTATTAATATGATCTATTACATTTAAAGTATCAAGTTCACATAAACTATTCACATTGTTTCTTTTTTTTCTATATTTTTCATAATGCCAACCACTGTGCATTGTGGTTTCAGTTTTATAACATTTGTGAAAATATGGAATAAAAAAATAAAGAAGTAAAGTAAAAGCAAAAACAAATAAATTATATCTGTTGTTATTGTACAATAAATATAAATAGACAGACAAATATAGAATGTCGAGAAGAATTCAACCAAAATAATACTTTTGCCATATAATAAGTATATGAATTATTTTTCCAATACAATTAACAAAATTTTTGCACTCATTTTATAATTCTTCAATATTATTTATTCTTAACATTGGAACAAAGTCAAAGAAAAACAATTTGAGCAAACACTTTTATATTTAAAACTAGGTTCATTGTAAGTTACATCAATAAATAAAATGCCCTTATAATATTCCATTTGAATGTACATATAGTTAAGTTGAACATATTAAATTAATGTCATTGGCTTTTTAACATCATTCGCTATTTGGGCAAATGCATTTATTTATGTATCAGGTCTGTGAACAAGTTTCCTTATTCAACTATAATACTGTTAACTGAAACAAACATAAAACTGTTTTAGCAATTTTAATTGATTGAATAAATGAAAATGCAAAAAAAAAAAAATACCTTTTTGGCTAGCAGCAATAAACGTACAAGCATGTATGAAACTTATACGTACATACATTAGGGAGGTCTATATTTCAACAAACCAAATAATAATTTCAGTTCATTTTAATTTTGAGTAATTTTGCGGTTTTGATATTTTATATTTATAGTAATTTTGTGGTTTTATTAAATCGAATTCTAGTAAGTTTTTTTATATATATAAAATACGATATTTCTTAAACACACTAATATTCTTGTTATATTTGTATCCATTTATTTATTTATACCTTCGTTATTTAATGAATGAATGATATGTTCTTGGTTTGCTTCGTTTAATGTGGGAAATTAATTGATTGTCATCAATTATGTACAAACATTGATAAAACTTATATTATGTTGTTTGAGTTCATTTCATGTGCAATTACATCTGCATAGTAGTGAGATGTAAACATATGTATGAATTTATTTATAAATTTTTAACCATATTAATTCGTTCAATTATATTTGTGTTCATTATTGAAAACTCTATATTCTTAATGTTTTCACAAAAAAAAATATATTTAAATGAAAATTTTCACTTAAAATTCGATATTCATTAAAAATCTGATAAAAATTAGATTTTTTTCACAAAAAATTTTATTTTTACCACAATCTGAAATTTATAGCTAAAATTTTAAATTTCATTAGAAACTCAAATTTGCACTAAAAATTTCAAAAAGTTCATTAAAGTTTAAAAAATAATTTTTTCACCCAAATTTAATTTTTATAAAAAAAAACTATTTAAAAATTAAAAATTTCAATAAATTCATTCCAAATATGAGAACTTACTCTGCAATGTGGCTATGAACACCTTACTAAATGATCTAGATAAAAGAAGAATTAAGACTGTCGCTTAGGCTGACGATGTTGCGGTAGTGATATCAGGTAAATTCCTCGAGTACCTTGGGTTGATCCTTGACAGTAAACTATCCTGGAATACGAATATCCAAAACAGGATAAATAAGGCTAATTAGTTATTTACACTTGTAAGAGAGCGGATGGTTCCAACTGCTGGCGTTAATTCTAAAGGTATTAACTAAATCTTCAAAGCAGTTGTTAAGCCCATACTATTCTATGGTGTTATCGTAAGGTGGCAGGCAATGGAAAACTCTTCTCATTGTGCAGCCATCGAACGTACCCTACGAAACATTGCAATCCTGATCACGCGAGCAATGAGGAGGACGTCAACGAAGGCTCTGCTAACTATAATGAACTGGTTACAAGCTGACCTGATGGCTATTCAACTGACCCTTAATTCAGCATTCAGATTAAACGCATGTGGTTTGTGGTCTGGTAGTAAAGGCATATGGCACACACGAATAATTAAACACTTCGAATCCTTGCATCTTAATGTAGACTATAGCCTAAACCTCACTTCGAAAGACGCTTTCATATCCGAGTTCGTGCTAGGAATTCAGTACCTGAATCCCACTCAACTAATGGTGTAACAAATGTTTACACTGACGGCTCCAAGAGGAGTGGAAGGATGGGTGGAGGTTTTTACATTGAAATATTTGGAATTAAATCCTCTTTTATGCATCCTAATTACTGTAGTAATGTGCAGGCAGAGATAACTGCTATTTATGCAAAGTGAATATTCAAGTTAATAATCAGCCGACACCTACGACGTTTTATTCTTTATTAATGTGAAATATGTGTATATAATTAAGTTGTTGACCTATCTGAAAGGAAATGAGAGTAAAACCCCAGCTTTTAGGGTCATAAACAGTTATGGCCAATGTTTGATCCTAAAGCAATCGGAATTCTATTGCTTTAGTATCAAATATTATTACAATGCTTTAGAAAGACTCGAAACATCATACCTTCATCAATCAGAGGAATCAATTGTCCTATAGTAGGTGGAATCGACCAGTTTTATTTCTTCTTTGTTATCAAATTCTCAAAAATCGTCAATGCTGTAAATATAAATTTAGAAAAGTTGTTTTGCAAACAATCAAAAATATTGAGAACTAGACGCTATAAAATGGAAAACAAGATTTCATGCTGTTTAATTTTTTTTCTCACTAAGCACTTGCAAATGCAACATCATACATATATAAAAATTTTGGCTTTAGTAGTGGTCACGCTTCTTAATATTTAGAAAATTTCTCGTCACAGAAATCTCTGGCACAAATAACTATTAAAAAGTTCATGCATTTGTGTAACATTTTGAAAATAATATTTAGTTGGCTAAACAATGCATTTATGATGAATAAATTTAAATACAATACCTCAAAAAATACATGACTAATCTTGTGCAAAGCAGTTCATCAGTAATTTGTATTATGTTTATCTTTCGCACAAAAACATAATGACTAATAAACAAATTAACGGAATTGTTTATATAATAAACATTAAGAAATAACAAATGAACTTATAAATTCATTCATAACTGTCGACCTACCATTTAAAAAAAGGTGTAAATAATTGTCAAGCGTATGACAAAATTACACTTTATTAATGAGTTTTAATTAATCCTCGCCTGATTTGTAATCTAGACATGATTCTTGCTCCTTTTAAAGTGCCGTACCAAAAGGCCAAGCACCTGTATTTTATTATTAATTTCTGTATGGTATTTTAAACCCTATTTTTTGGAAATAAATAAAATCAAACTTGAAATTTTTTTTGGTGTGGTATGTTGTGGTGTATGTATGATTGTGTTTGATATTAATAGTTTAATGCTTTTTAATACTCTTCAAATACAAAAAAAAAAAAAAAAAGAAAAAAACTATATAAAATGTGTGGTGTTGGTATGTTGGAGCAGCGTTTATGATTGTCTATTTTATTTATTAAGCTTTTTGTTTATTTTTTTATACTATTTTTTATATACATATGTATGTATCTTGTGGGGTTCGTTTGGTCGAACGGTCGGACATTCGACTACTAATAAAACTGTCTGTCCAATTTGCGTTTTGTTTTTGTTGTTGTCTATAGGAGGAATTAACACGGTACGCATAAATGTTTATTTGTTTGTATATGAGGATGGAAGCAGTTCTTTTCTTTTTTGGAATTTAGTCTTTTTTCCTGTATTACGTATGGGTTGGATAGCTATAGTGAGTGTTGGCATGTTTTTGTTTGTTTGTATGTATGTCTGTGGCTAAACAGCCGTTTATTTATCATAAACATTTCGGATGATTTGTTTTATTTTTCAACAAAATGTTAGAAAATTTTTAGTTTTTGGCAACTAAAAATATTTAGTATTTTTTTAAACGTTCATTCATACATACGTACGTCTCTAATTTACGCTCGATTACGCGGTTTTCGTTATTTTACGTTAGGTGTGGTTTTTAGCGTATGCGCTATTTTTTTTTTTTTTTTGTTTGAAGATATTTTTTAAGAAAAACTAAATTCATGTTTTTTTTCTTAAAATGTATAATATTTTGAATTTATTAAACAGTTTTGTTAATTTTACAAAATTTTAAAATTTTAACTTGATGGCTGGCTGCATTGTTATTTAATACTGAAAAGCATTTCAATTATTATTTTATCTTTTTGCAATCTTAGCTAACTTTTTACTTAACAATTAAAGATAACGGTAACTTTAATTTGAATAATTTCGTTAATGGAATTTTGCGATAATTGTAATTTCATTTACATATATCGATAACTGTAGTCCGATGTTAATTGAAAAATATTGTTTTGAAGTGAATGTACGTGCGCTGTATATTGGATCTAACAGACCTGTGTCGCATAACTTCGCGTCCTTCTGGTTTGTAGAATCGGCTGTAGTGGAAATGAAAGTTAAATTAAAAAATAAAAAATATAAAGGATTGACAAAGGAATAATAATTTATTTTTCAGTTAATGGATAGCTATGGCTCGGCTTTGATGGTATCTAATTAAACTTTAATTTACAGCCTATTAAAGATTTCCTTTTTCTTGCTTACATTTGATTACATTTCTGAGAAAACCATTTCACAAAAGTTGGTCACCTTTCAAAATCAGTGGCCTGAACTCTCAATTAAAGATTGCATTTATTTTATTTAATATTTGTTTTCCTGTTCCTTAAACAGAAGAGAGTAGTTGCTAAGGCGCAGACTCCTTTTCGTTTTAGAGTTTGTATGTAGAACTTTACATATTTACTAAATATATGTGTCATTGGTGGTTCCCTTTAACAGTTTTTTTTTGCTATTAAGCTAACACGACTTATTAAGATGCCCTAACAAATAACATTATATGATGAACATATTAGTTATTGCTGTAATCTCCATTACACATGTCATTTTCAACTTTAACACTTTCTCTTCTCACCTACAAGCCGAAACAGACAGCCAGTTAGCCGGTATTATCTTGTACTCACAACGCCCAACTCTTCCTACTCTAATATGCCGGCATAAGCTTTTAATGAACTGGGGAGAGAGCGAGAGTATGAGCTGTTGGTGTGCGAAACCCCACCATCATCATCATCAGCAACAACATCTCTGTCAGCAGCATCTTTGTTTGAAATCTAATGTGCGAATACAAAAAGAAATATACATGCTTTTTCCATTTACGTGTTTCAAATATACTTTTGCTTCATTTCATTTTCAACGTTTGCATTAAACAAGTTTTATTTTCTGCTACAATATAAACGGCGCGTTGTTAAATAAACAATTTTTATTTTATTTGGTTTTTAACCCCCTAAAATACTTACAGTATGCTTAACACACAGTTTTTCATTACATTTGAATAAAAAGTGTTCAATAATGTACATATTAAATTATAATGGATTAAAAGAAAACATGTAGGAAGTTTGATCAAGTGTTAGTTGTAATAAAGTTTACAAATAATAATATAATAATGTTAAAAAAAAGTTGTGTTAAAAGATTAACTTTAGATGTGAAAGTTAAATGTGTAAATGTTCTTAATTTATATTTATACATTTGAACTATAATCTAAAAAAAAAACTTAAGTGAAATTAACTTTGATCTTTAAAGTGTCACAACAAAATTTTTGTTAAAAAAAAAACACAAAAACCTTATGCCACAAAATTGTTAAAAATAACAAAGCATTTTAAGAATTAGAATATGAATTGAAAACCAATCTCTTAACTATCTAATTTATAAATGCAAATAAACAAATATTTATTTCTAAAAATATTTGTATAATGAGTTTGTATAGTGGTATTTTTAACCATAAATATTTATAAATACAATTTCCAGTTATACCAGCAAAAATATTTGCCTTGTTAACAAAAAATATTTATTATTTAAAAAAAAAATACAACAAAATCATGTTCATGGTATTTTGAATAAAATGGGGAAAATTGAATCCTCCTGCTTTGCCATCAGCTAATGTGCTCTCTAACATACAACTAAAATGTTTAGGTCATTCCATTAAAACTTGTTAAAACTATATCCAGTTGTTAGTTAATCGACTATTGTTGCACATTTTCCATAAATGCGCAACTGGTCGTAAATATTCCATTGTAATTTAGTATTTGTTTCTGTTTCATTTCATTTGAAAATATGTATTTTGTGTGTTTGAAATTTAATTTTTTTTTTCTTTATCAAATACATTGTTAAATTGCAATGAAAAAAAATTAAAAGAGAAATTGCATAAATCATCAAAGTGTGAACGCGTGTGTAAAATTATTGTGCATGCTAGAGAGTTTTCTTGTTTTTTTCTTTTTATTTTATTAAATAAAACATATAATTTATTATAACAAGTTTGGAGGTTTTGGTAAATGTTCAAAATTTGAAATTAAATAAATTTTATAATAAATAAATATGTATGTATATTTAACGGTTAAATTGTTAAAACTAAATCATTTTAAATGATCTTAGTATACAAAATTATAAAATACTTAAATACAGCGAATTTATTTTTAATAAAAGTTCCAAAATAAACTATATTATTTGAATTTCGTCTTTATGTAGATGTGTATTGATCAGATTGTATCAATACCGCCGATTTATAACTGCTTGAAAGTATAAGAACTTGTCTAAATCTATAATTTCTTAAAGAAATATGTATTTGCATTAAGTGAATTTAAAGATATTCAACAATCCTCAACATTAATGTTCTTTTGGATATCAATTTTTGATTTATAACAGTTTAATACCTGGGAATCTGCATTGTAAAACTTGCCTCATTTACGTGTATGAAACACCAGAGTCCCAAAGTTTTTCTTTTTTAATAGAGAATCAACACAGGTAAAATACATATAGCTTTAATCCAGGAACCTTGGACGATTCGCAACAAGGTTTCTGGATTAAATCACGTAAATTTCCAACTTTTCTACGCTGATACAGGATCTCGCCCGAGAACATGTATCTTATGTCACAAGAACTTATGTTTTCTCCTCTCAACAGGATTATCAACATCGGATGCAACGGTGCTGAAGCAAGGTCGAGGCAACATATACCTTGCATCTATTTACCTGCCTTTCGATTCTCCGACCCTACCACCAACGTCGGATCTGATGAAACTGGTTGAAGAGGCACAAAGGAAAAATAAGAAAATTGTAATAGGTTGTGATGCCAACTCGCATCATGTAGCTTGGGGTAGTACAAACACCAATCGCAGGGGACAAGCCCTCATGGATTTCTTTAATACTAAAGACTTGATAACATTGAACTTAGGTAATAAAGCTACCTTCGTCAATAGAATCAGAGAAGAAGTATTAGATATAACTATATGTTCAGAAGAGCTTATAAACGAAATTCAGGATTGGAGAGTTTCGGACGAGCACTCCTTTTCTGATCATCGGTACATAAGATTCAAAATACTAAGGCCACCACCAAAGCCGATAAAGTTTCGGAATAAGTCTAAAACTAATTGGACAATGTTCGGGGCCTTACTAAAGAACCGTTTAGGTCAGGACACTTTTCAATGTCGAAATAAAGAAGATATAGATGCCAAAGTGGAAACGTTCACAAGTGCCCTGGTTGAATCGTTCGAGGACAGCTGCCCTCTGCGAGAGCGGAGATCTGCCCAGGAAAAACCCTGGGTAACTGGGGAGATCCGGAACCTTGGGAAGACTCTTCGCAAACTATTTAACCGGGCACGGCGTAAAAAGACCGCAGTATACTGGGATGAGTATCGTAATAAACTTGGTGAATATAAGAAAATCGTTCGAAGAGCCAAACGAGACTCCTGGAAACTTTTCTGTGAACAGGTAGATAGCGTAAATGAGGTATCGAAGATAAAAAAATTCCTATCCAAAACTCATGTCCAACCGGAATCTATGATCGATGACACGGGCAGGAGGCTTGAGGATATGGAGGAGACAATGAAACTCCTAATGGATTCTCATTTCCCACCCGGTATATCGAATAACATAGATGAACCGATATTGGAGGAAGGGGAGGGTAACACGGAAATAGTTATTACAACTGACATGGTTAAAGGGGCAATCAAGAGCTTTGCTCCCTATAAAGCTGCAGGGCCGGATGGAATTTTCCCGGCACTTTTGCAGATGGAGGCGGGACTGGTTTCCGTACATCTGTCACAGATATTCACTGCATGCTTAAAATTGGCATATACCCCAGTTAAATGGCAGGATGCAAGGGTAATATTTATACCCAAACCAGGGAAACCTAGCTATGCGACACCTAAGTCCTATCGACCGATAAGTCTTACGTCCTTCCTACTTAAAACCTTGGAACGGATAGTCGATAGCATGGTTAAAAGCAGCATACCATACAATGACCTTAAATATAAGCAGCATGCTTATGTAAAGGGACGATCGGTGGAGACCGCTTTAAATGAAGTTGTCCACTACATAAGTGAATCTTTCGATAGCAAACTGTATACACTGGCAGTATGCATTGACATCGAAGGCGCTTTCAATAACGTGCACACTGATACCCTTATCCAATCCCTAGACCAGTTTTATGTTGACCGGGTGCTCCGTAACTGGATCAACTACATGCTAAGGAACAGATGGATAAGCTGCGAGATGTACGATATAACTATCAGGAAAAAGGTATTTCGCGGTATACCACAGGGTGGCATTTTGTCACCTTTACTCTGGGTCACCACGATTAATAGCCTCCTAAGGACCCTAACCGAGAAAGGACTTAGACCTGTCTGCTATGCAGACGATGTCGTAATACTTTTAAAGGGAAAGGATCCAAATTACTTGTGTAGAAGAGCTGAGGAGGCTCTGAATACGGCCTTGAGCTGGGCTCAACCGAGAGGCCTCAATGTTAACCCGGCGAAGACGGAAATCTGTCTTTTCACAAGAAAGACAAAAATTTCTACATATACTGAACCTTGCTTCTTGGGCAAGAAGATACCGGTGACAGACAAAGTTAAGTACTTAGGTGTAATACTTGACCGGAAATTAAAATGGAGACACCACATAGAGGATAGGATCAACAAGGCACATCGGTGCTGGGCGATATGTAGGAGAACCATAGGCATGAAATGGGGTCTTAGTCCTACTATGACAAATTGGCTTTATAAAAGTGTAATTAGACCAATTCTAGCTTATGCTTCAATAATCTGGTGGACTGCTTTGGACAAAAAGTGTAATATCAAACTACTACAGGGAGTTCAGCGTACATGCTGCTTGGGTATAAGTGGTGCCATGTGTACTACTTCAACCAAGGCTCTGGAAACGTTGCTAGATATTCCACCCATTGAAACATATATAAGATATGAGGCGGCGCTTACAGCCGAACGGCTCTTTACTTTAGGCGAACTGGCCAAAAACGGTTATAGGACACGTCATCAATGTATACTGGACACATTGGAAGGTTATACACATTCATCGGACGTGCCTGATCGCATACCAGACACTGAATATGTCGGAAACTTTGAAACGCTAATCCCAGATAGAATGTCTTGGTCAAGCGGAACATTAGAGCAAATACCAGTAGGAATCCGTTGCTACACGGATGGCTCTAAATTAGGGGACAAAGTGGGTCTGGGGTTCTATATTGAAGACCCAGAAACAGAAATATACCACCGTTTACCTAATCATAACACAAGCTTCCAGGCAGAAGTACGAGCAATAACGGAATGTGTAAATTGGATTAGAATAAATATGGCGCCCACAGGGCTTAATATATTTACCGACAGCCAGAAGGCAATTTGTGCGATATCAGGTGATAGAATTAAATCTAAGACCGTATTGGATTGTAAGAAAGCTTTAACTGAATACTCTCCCAGAGGTAAGGTTCACATCATATGGGTACCAGGCCACTCGGGAGTAGCCGGCAACGAAAGGGCGAATGTAATAGCTTTAAAGGGAAGGGAGCTCGATGTAGTTAACCTGACAAACGCAAAACCATTCGACGCAACAAAAGCTGAATTAAAAATATGGATGAGAGAATCCCATAAGGCCTCTTGGAATAATGAAACGGTGGGTAGAACCACAAAGATTCTATGGGGTGACCCTGATGAGAGCAAGACGAGAAATCTTCTCAAAATGAGCAAGTCTGAGGTTAGTATGATGGTACGTATTCTCAGTGGACACACAGGATTACGAGCACATCTATACAAAATTGGACGTGCGAATTCAGACGAATGTAGAGCATGTGGAGAGGACAGTGAAACTCTGGAGCACTTTCTTTGCCATTGTCAGGCATTCGTCGAAGTTAGATCCAAGTATCTTGGAAGTGATGTTATTCCAGAAATAACATTCTTAACCAACACCGATTGGAAGATTCTTAGGAATTACGTCCAGGAAACTGAGTTTCTGAACATGGAAAAATAATACATTCAGTGAACAATTTTTTTTTTTTTTTTTTTTTTTTTTTTTTTTTTCTTGAATTGGAGCGCACAACAGGCCCGATAGTGGCCTAGGTGTATTTCTTCGGATTTGATGTAGTATACATCCTCCTATCAACCTACCTACCTAATAGAGCGTTTTTAAGTTCACAGCTTGTAAGTCATTATTTGTAATGTTTTAGTCTTAGTAATGACCCGATCTGATCTATTTAATATCGGCTAAGTAATTTTCAAAGATTCGTTCGTTTGTACATGAAAAGTCCTCTACCGAAAGCCTATACACCTTGTCCAGAAAAGTCTTAGCAATAACTCGATCTGATCCGTTTTATATCGGCTAAGTACATAATTCTCCAAGATCTACGGCTAGTAAAAGGCTGAACGATAATTTTAATAAGTTTATTTTTAGTAATTTGTTCTTGCATCATATGAAACTGTGATTAAGAGTATGCCGATGTAACTATATAAGCGGAATCATAAGACATTCATCCCTATCTACAATAGAAGTGACATTTTTGTTTCCTGGAAATTTTCATTCCTCTCGAAGGGAAAATTGCTATCGTGAACTTGTTGTGAACAATTCATTCACAGTAGTTGATTTTGTATGCAACAGCTGTTCAATGTTTACAAAATTCCATCAACAAATTTCACAACAGGGGAATTTTTTCACGACAAAAGAGTTAGTGAACGAAAAAAGTGAAAAGGGAACATACTTCATGTGAAATGTTGATTGGCGATAGGGGTGATTATATAATTTTGGTAGACTATTACCTATTTTCAAAGTTTTCTTGATAATACTCGTCCTTCAGAACATCCTCTCGATATTCTACAAAATTTAACTATTTCTAAGATCGTAAGCATCATTACTAATCTGAAGGACCGACTCTTCTCTTTCTAAAAATTCCTCTATAAATGCACAAAGATCTGCTTAAAGTCTTCTCAATTTTCGTCATAATATGCTTAAAGCGGTTACCGTCGATTTGTTAGGTTGATATGCAAACTGAAATCGTTATGGTCATATCTTGCTTATATGTCATAATTCCTAGGATTAGAAATCCGATGTTGTTGTAACAAATCTGTTATCGTAACAGTGAATCTCTCTCCCTAAGTTGAAAATCTTTGAATATCAGGGCGAATATTCAATTATCTTGAGAAGAATCAGTATTGATTAGGCACTAATTAACATACTATTTTGAAATAAATTAAACCAAATTTACTATTTCTACTTTTGTGTATCTGAGCTACATAAGTTTTAATTAGATATTAGTGTTTTAAAATAATTAAAATTACTCATACCACCCTTAATACAGAAAAACTTTGTACATATTGAGGTTTACAGGAAGTATGAGTGATTTTTAAAAGCACATCCTAATATTAAGCGAGTATACGACCAGATCAACTTTCACTTATAAGATAGGAAGGATAAAGAATGTTTTATAAAGTATTCCTGAAAACTACATATTTGAAAACTTTCAGAATTTATAAAACTAACATAACCTTTGCTATTTATTAATCCCTAACTGTTGCCAAATAAATTATATACAATTAAATTTGTATTAATCCCAAATTTTGGGCGTGTTATATTCTATAAAGAGTTCATTTCAGTTGAGTTTTCCTTTTTGCCACGTGAAATTTTACAATTATTGTATGTATGATTCTTTCCTTCCACTTTATTTCTTTCATTTTATTTTCACCCGGTTTTTTTTCACATTGAACATTATTTGCTGTTTCGTTTGTTGTCCCGGCTTGACCTAGTTTCATATACATTCTTATATATACATATATACAAACATATATAGATATTTTCCTATATGTATTACACTGACTATTCGCACAGTCAGTGAGAATTGTATCCTAACAAGGATGTTGTTGCCTTCTCTGTAGTGTGTATGCATGTGTGTGTGTGACAAGTGCCTCTGTATATGTATACAAAATATTCATATGTATTTATAACAAGTGTAACTGGTAGTAGCAGTCAGTTATACTTCAACCACTTAACTTTAATGCTGTGAATTTTCTATATAAAAGTTTTCTCTTCTAAAGGATTTTCCTTTTTTTTCAAATGAATTTATTAAATATTCTTATAAAGTGTTTATATTTTAACATAATTGTTAAATAATAATGTTACTATAATAACTTAAAAAATCAACAACGAAAATGTTAAATTTTTGAGCACAAACATAAAAAAATCTAATGCAATTTTTATCTATATACTTTTGTGTATGAATAAAAAAAATGTATATGTACAGAGAAACAAGTGAATAATACCATGCGGAAATAGTTTATTTGGTCAAATATTAGAGTTTTTTTTTTTTGTTTTTAAGCTACTTACTATTCATACTAGAATTTCTTTTAATTTATTCATATATACATATTTGTTTAAATTTGTTTTTAACTTTAAGTCATGGTTGCTTGAGTTTCATTCTATGGCAAAAATAAAAACTTTGTAAACGTACAGCAAAATAGTTTGTTGAAAGAAAACAGTTAATCTTTGTTAAACTACCCAATGTTGGGTATGTTATAAAACTATGTACAGTCAGAGCATTAAAATAATGAAATCTTTTTAATTAAAACATGAATTACTCATAACAAAGCTTTATTCTAAAATTAATATTGCTTTAAATAAATATGTGAGTTGTAAAAAGATGTAGGGATAATATAAACACTTTTATCTAATTAAAACATATTGGCTGGTTGCACTTTTTAAGAGTTGACAAAAAGCTTCTATTAATACATCATAAATTTACTAGTTTATGTCTGAGAGCAAGCAATACTTTTGAAATAAAATACTCTAAATAAAAGCAAAGCTACACACCCTTACCTCACTCTTAAAATTGACCTGATTACGGTTTCGCATGTTAATAATAAATAATTTTTTTCATAATTTTTTAACTCAAAGAGTTCTTGAGTGTCTTCAAGTGTCAATTTAAAGCAATCTCAGCATAATGTGAATGAAAGCAAAGCAGCGACTTTCCTTTTATGTTTATGGGAACCCACCTACAAACTCAAACCTTTTTTAATTAATTAATATTTTCCTATCAAATTTAGATAAAGAAAAGCATAACTTTTTTTAAAGACTTATAACGTATTATAATAGTTAAAGTTAAATAAATTTATAAAAATAAAATGTTTTCGTGTTGTCGCGCAAATCCTAAAAGTTCCAAGAAATCGAAAAAATTAAATGAAGATAACGCAAAAGAACAAGAAATAAGTCAGCAAAATGATGCATCGACAAAAAGTGATAATAAAAAACTTATAATACCAACGATTACCATAGAAAATGGTAAAACAACGACAGATAGTGTAACAAATAACGAACAAAAACAACAACCACAAGAAAATGGCAATACAACAGCAGTTGAAACAGTCAATAGCGAAAAAGATAAATTAAATGAAAATGAAAATATTACAACGACAACTATTGTAACGGAAGCAATTGAAAAAACCCTAAAGGAAGCGGAAAACATTAATGCACAATCAACGACCACAACAACAACGAAGACAGCGAATGAAGAAGTTGAAGTAGCAAATGAAGCCGTTATTACTAGGACAACGGAAACAAATGGTATTGTTTTTTCTTTAATATTTTGCTATATTTTTATTTATTTTTTTTTAATTTTTTCTTCTAAATTGTATATGTGTATTTTAATTGAATATTGGCCAAATTTATGATTAGTAGTAAATGTTTAAAAATGTTTAAGGCAACCTATTCTCAAACATAGTTTACAAGGTCTTGGAATTAAATTTTTAAACCAGCATTTAAGGACCTTGTAAATCTTTTAGACATTTTCTCTGTAGCATTATTTGAGTTTTTCTTTCTTCTATTTGTTGTCTTGATTTAAATATTATTTGATGTCTTGTTTAAAAAAAAAAAAGAAATCCTGTAATAATTTCCAAGCAATCAACAACAAAGCTTGTTTAATTTTACAGTTGACAGTGACAATGTAACGCTAGCAAATGATGCGGAAATTATTTGTTGTAAAACATTGACAGAAACAAATAATAGTTTGCAAAACAATAGCGATGAAGTAGAAACGATAATAAATGACGCTGTTAAGCTAACACAACGCTCTACCGAAGCACTAATAAAAGATACAAATGATTGTAGTCAAACAAATGATAAAGCTGAAGAATCTACTTCAACAACAACTCAATCGACTAATAGTCGTGGAGAGGCTAATGCAAATGCCGTCAACAATGGAAAACCTAAATCGTGTCTTTCACGTCATAATTCAACACACACATCAATTAAGAAACGTGTCAACATTAGTGTACACACTGAAATAATAGAACCAGATCCTTTGCTACCAATTCTAGTACCCATTACTTCTTCTGTGGGCGATGAAGAAGATGACGTTTTCTCCGATTCTGTGCCACCTCCTAAACGAGAAAGTATGTGTGCTCCCTATTTGGAACGTGATATTGACAATGATGATGTTGTTACGGAATCATTGGCGTATGCTCATGGTTTACCCGAATGGTTTAACGATGAACGGATTAATGATGTGTAATATTAAAATTGTTTTCTCTTACTATGTTTTCTTCTGTTCCTGTGTTTTGAATTTGATTAATTTGTTTGTTTTCCCCTTTGTTTTATTCCCCTCCATACAACTCTCTTAACACTTATCGTTAAAGTTTAATAACAGTAAACGGAATTCGATTTTGATGAAGTAGACTTTTTGTCTCTGAGGAGCAAATTTAAAAGAGAAATATTAATGAAACTATTACCTCGGTGTTCATAAATAATGTTAAACTTATTGGTTATTGAATTGTTTAAAACTAGCAGAATCCAGTCCTTGTTACTGGCCCAATGTTTGGCCTGAAGCACTTTCCCCATAAGAATTAATATACTCCTAGAACTTTTAAATAAACGATTTAGTGGTTCAGGTGTAATTGACTAAAATGTAATATCAGGACGCCTTCTGGCGGACTAATTTAAAATTTTAAAGAACACTAATCACCAGTCTAATCTAATGACTAGCTTACTGACTATTCTAATAACTAGTCTACTGACTAGTCTATTGATTAGCCTACTGACTACTAGTCTATTGACTAGGCTACTGACTAGTCTGTTGACTAGCCTACTGACTAGTCTAATGACTAGTCTATTGACTAGTCTACTAACTAGTCTGTTGACTAGTCTACTGACTACTCTATTAACTAGTGTGTTGAAGAGCCTACTGATTAGTATAGTATATTGACTAGCCTACTGACTAGCCAATTGACTAGTTTATTGACTAGTCTAATGACTGGCATACTCAGTAGAATAATTACTACTGATTACTACTGATTAGTAGATTGACTAGACTTCTGACTAGTTTATTGCCTAGTCCATCGACTAGCCTACTGACTAGGCTACAGACAAGTCTATTGACTAATTGATGGACGAGTTTATAGACGGGTCAATGGAATAGCCTTAGGACAAGTCTATGGAATAGTAAGTATATTGGCCAGGCTATTAACTAGTCTTCGTACTAGTTTATTGACCAATCTATTAACTAGTCTATGGATTAGTCTATGGACTAATATATGGACTAGCCTATGAACTAGTCTATTTACTAGCCTATAAAATAGTCTATTGGCTGATATAATTGGTCTATTGCTAATATAGTAGTCTATTGGCGTCACAATTTTCTAGTCTATGTACTAGTCTTTTGGCTAGTCTATAAACTAATTGGAAAAGTTTAAATTACAGTAGAAGAGCTTAATATGACGTTTGGAATCCCCGGTGATTTTCGAAGATTTTGTACATACATATATTTGAATTTCTTCCATAGGTTCAGTAGTTCTTGAGATTATCGATAACGAACATATTAGTCTTTTATTAATTAATGATAATAAATTTATACTATGACCTTAATGACTCTTTCTTGTTTTTACAACATATGCAAACCCTGACGACACTCCCTGACCATTCTTATACATTTATCAAATGTCTGCTGCATATATTTTTAATTATGGTAATAAAGTATCATAAACCATTTTTGTACTGCTAACGGCATACATGCTACATATGTGACAAAAGAAAATGTCCGCTAGTTTATATAATGTTTATATTTCAATCAAGTGTTAAACCTCTACTACTTCTTTTAAAATCCTTTTTACAACTTTATTATTATTTATAATTTTACAACAAAGTCCTACATTATAAATAAAAAAAACATAAATTTCCTAGAGGTTGTATTGAACCACCAGTTACACCTGTTGGACGCGATGAGCTAGAATTAAAACGTCAACGTATTTATAAAGATTTACTATGTGCAGCACAAGCTGCTGTCAAGCATAATGCACGTTTTGAACCGAATGTATTTGTGGGTAATGCTGATATACAGACAACAACAGAACGCGGGGGAGGTGATTATTTCTTATCAATAAAACTTTTTCATTCTTTATGAATGTTTTTTAATTTTTCATAAATTTTCATTTGTTTAATGATGTTTGTGATTGTTTTTTTTTTCATTGTCCATTTAGAAATGAAAAATTTTATTTTTATGATTTGCCAAAGGTGGGCAAACGAATAAAATAATAAATTAGTTTGTATTTATTGATGCCCCTAATACTTCAAAAGAAATTTTTATTTTCTATTATTAGTGCAAACTTTGTGGTCATTATTGTAATTCTTATTGTAAGAAATTATTAATTTAATCATAATAAATTTATGATTTCTAATTGTTTAATTTACTTAGTTATGCATTTTTTATTTTTGTTTCTTTTAAGTAGAGGAAATGCTGTCATTCCTCTTTTTTGTCATTATTTTAAATCTCACTTTTTATTATTGTGTGAGTCACATTTTCAATTATTTGCATGTTTTTTTTTTGCCGTAGTCACATCAAAGTTGATTTTATATCTTATCGCCAATTGTGTTTATTTGTTATTTAATAAATTTAAACTTTTTTTCTCACTAATACATATTGAATAGAGTGTTAATAAGACAGGGTGTTTACAAATTTTATGTTTTTCTATATGTATTTCTTCAGTCTATTCTATCTTCTGAAATTTACATCGTTTCTAAAACAGTTTTAAGTTTCCTTCGAATTTGGTTTTGATGTAGAAAGGAAGTTTGCGGTTGGATTATCATTGTTAATCGTTCGTTATTCGAAAAATCATTATTATCTGAAATTGTCTCCTTTGGAATTAGTATTTCTATGGAAACGATCTAGAGAACAGTTTATAAATCCATAGAACAGTTCTGAAATAGTTTCTGTAATAATAAAGGATCTATACAACGGTTATGGAATAATTTCATTAATCAATGATATTTCTTTGAAATTTTCACACTCACAACAGATTCTGTTAAAGAGTTTTACCTCTAGAACAGAGTATATGATTAGAGTCAATGTTCAATTTATAGAACCGTTCTAGAAAAACATTGGCAGAAACAAATAATAGTTTGCAAAATAGTAGCGATGAAGTAGAAACGATAACAAATAATGCTGATACGCTAACACACTCTCTCGAAGCACAAACGAAAGATACAAATGATTTTAGTCAAAACAATGATAAAGCTGAAGAATCTACTTCAACCCCAACTCAATCTACTGATAGTCGTGGCTAATGCAAATATAAATAACAATGAAAAACTTAATTCGTGTTTTTCACGTTATAATTCAACACATACATCAATAATGAAACGTGTCCATAATAGTGTACACACTGAAATAATAATTGTCACCTTCAGAACAGGGTCGATGAATAGAGTCAATATTTAATCTATAGAGCCGTTCTAGAAGCAATTTTGTTTAAAATTGTCACTCTAGGAAGGATTTCTAGGAGCCTTTTAAAGAATAAGCGTAAAACCAATCTATAATTAGTACCAAAGAACTGATTCCATAATAATATTTTAAACAATGGTCCACAGAAGTAGTAGCAAAAGTACTGGTGACATCATTAGTTGTGGAATCTGATCAGATTCTGTTTGCAACCGTTGTATAACAGATTAATTTGGAAGAATTTGCTTTTCAACTATTTTTTTTTTTTTATTTAAAAAATGTTCTGAATAACCGATTCTAGAAGTAATGACGATGTCATTATTAGTATTAAGAATCTATTTGCAAACATTCTACAACTAATTATGTTAGAAAAAGTTCTATAAATTTTCCCTAGAATTTATATTATTTTTTTAAGAATTTTTTTCATATAACTTTTTTGTTACACTCTTTTTAACAAAAATTTTATAGAATTAAAACCTTAAGGGAAGTGTACAGTTACTTGATGCCACAGTTAATAAAAAATATTACATTTTTTTAAATATTAACAAAATTTGCTTAAACTGTTATAGTTGTTTTAAGTTAAAAGACAAATAAATAATTCCAGAACTAAAAACAAACAAAAATAAAATAATTTATTTTTAAAACAGCTTTCAAAAAAAGCTTTTTTTTTCTTCTGTGCGACACTATTAGCGATAGAAAATTTTAAAACTGTCTAACAGTTGAAAACAACAGTTCTAGAAAATAAACGTAATATATATTTTTGAAACTTAAAAAAATCTTATAGTTTTTTAATAAATATAAAAAAAATAAAAATCAAGTGCTTAGCAATTCCCTGCATAAAGTAATTGTGGTGATGACACAATAACGATAACAAAATATATTAAAAGTCAATAGTATTAAGTTTTTTATGAGACATTTCTTGGTAAAACTTTAAACTCTTTCATTATGATTAATTTTCCGAAAAAAAAAACGCTTTAAATACCGGCACATATAAACTCTATACACGGACACTTTGTTTCTACTTTAACGAAATCTTATTGGATTAAAAGTTATTTTTTGTTTATGAATTATTTATTGGTGTTTTAGTTGTTGTTATTTTTTGTCAACATTACTTATTACTACCAAAAAAAGAAATATTAACAAAAAAAAAAAAAAACAAAAATTGTTATAATCATGTACATACATTATTATTGTATTGTATATGTACTTGTATTTTTACCCATAATTATTACTGGCAGTGACTGAATGACGAACAGACGACCAAATGCCGCTAAAACACACTAAAAAAAAACAATAACAATGTACCAATACTTATATACAAAGTTAAATACATCTATATAGTAAATGTTTGTACATACATATTTATTTATAAAATATACAACAATTATTATTTTTGTATTCTGTGTAAAAACTTTATATACACAATAATAATGAATCAGCCGTAGCGTTAACATATTATGGACGAGATTTTTTAAATATTTTTCAATTACAACTTTTTTCTCTTCTACAAAAAAGTAGCTACTATATTTTATTTAATTAATTATAGTGAATGCAGTGTTTAGATAAAATTGTAAAGAACTATTTTTCAAAATTTATTATTATAAAAAAAAATTGACCAGACCATAGAACGTTTTGCTGGTTCTAGGTCTATAAACGTTAATGGGTCAAACACTTGGTAAATGTTGTGGCCGTACCTTAATTATACACGATATAAAAAACTGTCAAAATCCAGGTAAACTAAATTCTAAAAAACAGTGATTTGTGGAAAATTTTTTTGAAATATAAATAAGAAAAGTGCCATGTTTTATTAAATCATGCTGTAACTGTTTAAATTTTAATATTTCTTCTAGATCTCTTAATAATTTTATATATTTTGGCTAAATATTTATGTGTTTGTTATAAAATTTGTTTGTTTTGTTAAGAAAACCGAGTGTGGCGTTTTTAAAATTGAATGAAAATTGTGTGTGGGTGTTAGAAACTGTTACAATCGTCATTTTGTTTTAGTGGGTTTATATTTTTTCTTCTTCTTTTTGTTTTCTTAGTGGCTATTGTCCAAAAATTTAAAAATATGAAAGTTTAATGTTGATAATAACCCAATGAACATTTGAAAATTTACAAAAAAATATTTCATTATTTTATCACAACTAGTTTTAGATCGATTCAACATTGGCGTGAGAGCTAAGATTTTTCTTCGAAAAATAACTTTGGAATTGGTTTTGTGAAAGCTTTATAGAGTTAAGATTCATTCTACAAACTGGCTGTGAAAACAGCAGCTCGCGTCTAAATTAGTTTTAGGGAATGACTGTTCGCATTCTAAATTGTTCTACGAAATTGTCATCACAACAATGTTCCACAGAACGAAGTAAGGGCATTGTTATTTTGTAGTTCCGCTGTAAGTTCTTCCCTGGTAAAAAAAATTCCAGATGATACAGCTGTTGAAGAGTTGACAATCTTTGGCCCATTCGAAATTTGCGTAAATCTAATTGCCGTGGGAAACGAAGAATCAAAAATAGTTCTGTCTGCACTCGTTATAGTTATTTTAGATAAAATACTTTTTAAATTATTTCTTAATAACTTTTATGTTTAAAAATCTATTTCTAACTTTTATTAGTTACGATATGTAACAAAAATTCACTGTTTTACTTTCTAAGCTTTCACAAATTTTTACTCTGCCTCTACACAAACTTCATCACGAATAAATGTTAATATAATTTTATCATCAAAACCATATTATTCCTTTTTTATAATATAATACAATATATTTGCAATATATGTATTTTTATTACCTCAGTCTGCATGAATTGTATTATTATTTAATACTCATTAGCAACTGCACTTTTTTCTACAAAAACCTTGTTGATTTTATTTTTAAATTATGACTATTATCTATTCCAACTAAATCCCTATTAATCTATGTATTTATATTTACAAATTCCAACAAACCTAACGTAAACTTTTGTTTATATCTGTAGATTGTGATCCTGATTTAAAACCTTCGGTTGCGGAAAATCTTGAACATTTGGTAAATCGCCTAGAGAAACTTGTAGAACGTTTGGAACGCTCTATTAGTGCTCGTGAATTGGAAATAGCCAATCGTACATTCGATAGTGTATTGGAAAAGAAACGTGCTAGTTTCGATTTAGAGACAACTGAGTTGCCGCCCGTGCCCGTGGAAAATTTGTCAGTATCTGAACAAACGGTTAAGCTTAATCAGCGTATCGAACGTATTGAGGAGTCTTTGGGTAAAATCAACGAACGTCATAGTCTCAGCAGTCGCAGTGATAGTTTAGTGCATAATCATCATAATCAGCTGCCAAAAGACAATAGTCTTGAAGATATTCCTACCGTATTAGACGATTTTTCATCTTTACCGCCACCACCTCCACCACTAGAACTCAATATGAGTGTTTTGGGTTTTCAAGATATTATGGCTGGTCCTTTGAGCCAATATTTAGCTTTGTCGGCTAAAATTGGCGGTGATGTGGCCAAACATGCTGAATTCGTTAAAAAGGCCTTTGAGTAAGTTTTCATATTTTACATAAAAATGACTTAAATACTAAAAGCAATTTAATTATTTAGTGCCCAACTCCAATATGTGACTTTGGCCACTCAATGCTCTCAGCCCAATCAAAGCAAGCAAATGGAATTGTTGAAACCCACATCGGATCAAATTACCGCCATACAGGACTTCCGTGAAAAGAATCGTGCTTCACAATTTTTCAATCATTTGTCGGCTATAAGTGAAAGTATTCCCGCTTTGGGTTGGGTGTGTGTGGTAAGCATTTGTCTAGCTAAATCTTAGAATTGTATATTAAATGTGTTACATTTTAGTCTCCTACACCTGGTCCCCATGTTAAGGAAATGAATGATGCCGGTCAGTTTTATACCAACCGTGTCTTGAAGGAATGGAAGGAAAAGGACACCACACATGTTGAATGGGCTCGTGCCTGGGTGCAGACCTTGACTGAATTGCAACAATATATCAAGCAATATCATACTACTGGGTTAGTATGGTCTGGCAAGGGTGCTGCTCCTGCCAGCGGTGCTGCACCACCACCACCACCCATGGGTTGTCCTCCTCCACCCCCACCACCAACTTTCGATATGTCCAACATGAATTTGGGCGAGGGACCCGATGATCGTAGTGCTTTGTTTGCTGAAATCAATCAAGGCGAAAACATTACTAAAAGTAGGTTTGATAAATGGTGGCAAAATTAAAACAAATAATTAACATCTTCCTTTCATCCACAGACTTGAAGAAAGTAACCGCTGATATGCAAACTCATAAAAATCCTACCTTACGCACTGGCCCCGCTCCTTTCAAGACACCCACACAATTTGGTTCGTCTAGCAAACCAGCAGTTGCCGCACCTGTAGTTAAAGATCCAGTCTTCACTCGCGATGGCAAGAAATGGCTGATTGAATACCAGAAGAATAACAACAGTCTATTGGTGGAGAATGCTGAAATGAACAATGTGGTCTACATGTTCAAGTGTGAAGGTTCCGTTTTGACCGTTAAGGGCAAAGTTAACAACGTTGTTTTGGACTCCTGCAAGAAATGTTCTTTGGTATTCGACTCTGTGGTGGCCTCAATTGAATTTGTCAATTGCCAATCGGTTCAGATGCAAGTATTGGGTTTTGTACCCACCATTTCCATTGACAAAACCGATGGTTGCCAAATGTATTTGTCTAAGGAATCATTGGGCGTTGAGATTGTCAGCTCCAAATCATCGGAGATGAATATTATGTTGCCCGAAGACAGTGGAGATTATGTAAGTTTAAATGAAAATGTCTTTATGCGAAATTTTTTATTAATTTAAAATATTTTCTCTTATTTAACTTATAGACTGAATTGCCTGTACCCGAACAATTCAAGACCACCATTTCCGGCAAGACTTTGAAAACTGTCTGTGTTGATAGCCTTGGATAAGCTGTTTTAAGCTGCTTCAAACCAGCATATCTTTTTAACTTAAAACAAACAAAAATTCATTAATACACACCCCCCAAATTATGTATGCCAATCAATCAAAACAAACAACATTATTTGCTATTTCTAACTATAATCATCATTAACAACTCAACAACAAAAACATTAAAACAATTGAAAAATTAAACTTTTTGATAAAAAACCTTTTAAAAATGTGTATTCTAAAATAATATAAAGCAAATTTGTTCTACAAAATAAATTACAAGAAAATTATAAAAAAAAAAACAAAATAAAACAGTTGCATTAACAATTGTTTGATATTTATTTGTATTATTAAAATGTTTTGATTAAAAAAATGTTCATTTATTTTATCTTCCTTTATTTATTAAACTTTTTATTTTTTGTATTACTCTCTTGCAACCTTTTATGTATTATTAAATTTTACTTTTTTTGTAACTGCTTATTTTGTACTTTTTTTAAGTTTGCTAAAATAAAAACAAACAAATTCAAAAAGGAAATTTTATTTGAAGGAAAATGATGGTTTATTACTAGAAAATTCTATTCTTCATTCAACAGCAGCAAAAATTTTAATTTTCTCTAAAAGTTCGATTTTTCACTAAAAATCTGAGTTTTACTAAAATGAATATATTTTACTAAAAATTTTTATTTTAACTAAACTGTTGGATGTTTTACTAAAGATCTAGTTTTCACAAAATTCCCAATTTCCACTAAAAATCCTTTGACAAATATTTTCGTAAGATAAGAAAATTTCGCTTAAAATTTGGTTTTTCATCAGAAATTCGATTTTTCGTTAGAAATTCATTTTTTCTCTAAAAAATTGATTTTTCACAAAAAATTGCGAGTTTATTTAAAGATTCTATTTTCCTTTGGAAATCCGATGTTTCACTTCTTTCACTAAAAATCCTGTCAACAGGATATTTTATAGCAAAACAGGCTTTAACAGATGTTTTCTATAGAAAATTTCTGTATAACAGATTTTTGTGTAGAAAAAGTTCAGTTTAGCAGGTTTTTCTTTATAACAAATTGTTTTTAAGAAAAATTTGTGTATCATGATTTCTCTATAAAAATATTCTACTCTAAGGCTAAAATATAATAGGATATTATTTTGATGCCAACTAAAATTTAATTAACCATCCCTGCATATAGTTTTATAACAGTTTTATTTCATATTAAAGAAAAATTTTAAAGTGCATTTTTAATGTTTATTTTTTATTTATTTATAAAATACTATATAATTTAAAACATATGTATATAATCATTTGCTACATACATATGTATGTATGCATATTTTTCTTATCATTTAAAGAATTTTCTTAAAGAACAACAAAACCATTCGTACTAACATACATAATAATTACTGCAACTCCTCTGCTGTCTGTCTGTTGTTTTTCCAATATCTTAAATTTTCTTATATTCGATACGTTCCACTTTGACTTCGTCACCAATCAATTGATAAACATACGTTACAACCGTTGAACTTTGTATGTCCATCAATACAAACGATGGCACAACATTAGTATCCAAGGGATTAAAAGCTCCCGTAGCAGAGCCGGGATTTATATAGAATTTATTGCCATGTTCGTAGGCCTCGAATTTATGAGTGTGTCCTGTTATTAAAATATCCACATCCAATTGACGTTGCACTAAGGCTAATGCTTCGGGGTCACCCCTAGGCACTACCTGGTGACCGTGGCATAGGCCAATACGAAATTGCCCAACAGTTACCACCTTTTGTTCGGGATAAGAGAGATTGTCATCGAAATCACCACGCACAATGTGAACATCATTGGCCAGTGTCTTGAGATAATCATGAGACTCTTTTGTGCACAAATTGCCAGTAACCAAAATATGATGTATACGCCCGGGTACTAGCAGTTTCTTGAATTTAGCTGGCAAACTACTGCAACGGTGGGGTATATGCAAATCACCCAATACTAAGACAAGCATTATGGCGAGGTCTAGGAATGTCTTTTCGATTTGTTGAAATGGATATAAAAACACTTTAAATTATTAGAAACGCCCAATTTTCTAGTTTCTAAAATAAAAATTTATGCAAAAATTGCAATTTCCTCTGACGTTTGGTTTTTTACAGAATGATAAACACTGAGGTATGTTCAGTGTGAGAAAAATTGATTGGTGTTAACCATCCAAAGTGAATGGAGTGTTTACGCCGTCGCTGCTTTTACTTCAAACAAAAAAGTGTTTGCTACAAACATGAGATCAAACAAAATCTGTTGCGTTGGAAATTGGAAATGCATTAGAAAACTATATCTATTCATGATTAAAATTAACATTTTTTAAATGCAAGAAATAAAGGTATAAATTTGTTTGACTGTAATGCAATTTGTTTTTTACATTTGAGAAAAAATAAGTATAAGGTGAAAAGAGATAGAAATATGTATATCTTTATATATTTCTCCCTTTTTTAAATCTTCCGTGGTTCATTACAGGATGCACTTACAAGGTAAAGTCAATTCAACAGCTGATCACTCATTTTTTTATTTAAGGTAGACACAACTGTCAAAGTACACCATTTAGAGTTGACACAATTAATTAATTATTTAATAAGCTATAATTTAAAATTGTATTCTTATTATATTTTCAATTCATATATAATTTTTAATAAATTGTATCTTATAATACATATTTATTTAACGTGGATACATTTTTTTTATACGGCAAATTTAAAAAAAGTACGATGGCAACATGCACATTTTGTTGTTTTTGTATAATTGACTTTACCTTATGAGTGCACCCTGATAGTCTATGATGGATAATAAGCCGGTTGTGGACAGTGAAGGTATTTTTGTTTAAATTTAATTAAAAACAGCATTAAATTAGCAAAATTCTCATTATTATAGATCTTAATAGTGTTAGCTTGTTGGTTATAGTAGTGGATACTAATCCTTCCCAACGTATAGTGCGTCAAAATCCCGAAAATTTGTCACAATGCCTCGACGCCATAGTTGCCTT
Organism: Lucilia sericata; assembly: GCF_015586225.1. Taxonomy (NCBI): domain Eukaryota; kingdom Metazoa; phylum Arthropoda; class Insecta; order Diptera; family Calliphoridae; genus Lucilia; species Lucilia sericata. The sequence continues at coordinate 168,628 of NW_023994640.1, forward strand.
TGGAAATGCGCACTTAATGCAAAAAGCTCAAAATAAATTGGCGGTAATTTCCTGTCATCATCATGCTACGTAAGTATTTAATAAAATACAAATTACGGAATAGTAAATAAGTTTTTTTATTTTCAAGGGATTTCTTATATCCCATGCCGGTTAAACAATTGGAGGTGCGTCAGGTGGATGGTCAATATGAAGCCTTTAGTTTGGTGGAGAAAACCGTCAAGCAGCGTTTAAGCCATATAATAACAAATGCTCCTAAAATAAGTCAACCCACCGAGAGTCTACTAGCCGGCAGTATGTCCATGGCTTTGTGCTATATATCAAGGGTAAGTAGATTCTTGGAGCAATATTTGTCAAAGTCTTATTTGTTTATTAATCTTAGATCCAACGTAATAGTGCGGCTGGTGTTAAGATACATTCCCGCATTTTAGTGCTAACCGGTAGTAATGAATGCGCTTCTCAGTACATGACCTATATGAATGTCTTCTTTACCGCCCAAAAACTGGGTATTGTTCTTGATGTCTGTGCTCTGGATAAATCTTTAAGTTTACTACAGCAGGGCTGTGATATTACGGGTGGTCAGTATTTACGCCTGACACAGTTGGATGGTTTGTTGCAGTATCTTTTGTGGGTGTTTTTGCCGGATCCTCAAATGAGACAAAAATTAGTATTACCGCCACCCACTAAAGTAGATTATAGAGCAGCCTGTTTCTGTCATCGAGAGTTAATAGATATTGGCTATGTTTGTTCCGTGTGTTTATCGAGTAAGGAGCTTTAAACGCATCTGAGTATAAAATATTCATTAATATTATATTTTTCTTTTTCTTTCAGTTTTCTGCAAGTTCAGTCCAATCTGCACTACTTGTCAGTAAGTATTAACAATTACATTATAGAGTTATAAGTCTAAAAGTTTATGCTTCATTTTCAAAATCTTTAATCATGTTTTCTCATATTTTCTTTAAATTTGTTAAATGTATATATATTTCTATTTTTCCCCACTTTTAGCACTGTTTTCAAAGTACCTGGTCCACTGCCAACCAAACCCAAAAAGAAGAAAAAAGTATAAATCGTTATATTTTTCACAAACTTTAATTTTCATTAAAAATCTAAACTACAGACTTAAAAAATATAATAACTAACAAAAAAAATTATCTTATGCTGCCCTTTCGAATTCATTCATTACGTGTTATTTTACTAAAATACATGGGTCCAAAATTGGCTGGTAAATATGGCAAAACCATTTGTCCATATTTTAAACTTTTGGGATATTCAAATTTATAAATATCACTGAACAAATTAACAATATGGCTCAAATCCTTAATGGTACATGTTAAACCATGTTCATGGAACACCTTTTGTAAAGCCATATGAACAACACCATCATTTTGTACGGGCGATAGAGAGCAAGTGGAATAAACTAAACTTCCTCCTGGTTTCAGCAAACGTAAGCAATTCTCCAAAATACCCGCCTGCAGTTCGGGTATCCTCAATCTTTCCTTAATGCGTGTGGGCTTGAAAATGTTATTGTCATTTTCCATTAGCGAATGACGATCAGTGGTACAGGGTACATCTACCAAGATCTTATCATATGTACCATATTCTTCTATATTACGAGCATCGCATTGATTGAGTAGTAAACGTTTTCCCTCCCATCGTTCTTCATAATCGAATAGATATTCTTTCATAACTTTGCGTATACGATTTACACGCGATTCCATTACATCATTGCACACCAACTGTTCGGGATGTAAAGTTTGTAGCATTAACAACGATTTACCACCAGGAGCAGCACAAGCATCGAGTACACGTTCACCTAATTTAACATCTAAAAGAAGAGGTGGTAATATGGAAGCACCATCCAGTAGATAATGTGAAAGAACACCTGTAAAAGGTAAGTGAGAAATTTATTATTCAATAATTTCCTAAACACACATACATACAACTGCCTATAATTAAATTTTGTTTTCAATAAATGATGCAATTTTTACCATGTATGTATTTTGATATATTTACCTATAAAGTTAACTTACCAGTTAAACATTTATTGGGTCGCCTAAATTCCGCACAATTACCCATTTCATAGGTGTACAAAGATAAATGTTCGGGGAATATAAACTCTGTTTCAGGTTCTATATTTAAAGGAAAATCTGTGGTGGTTTGGTAATATCTATAATGTTCCGATTCTGGTATCCAATCTTCCATGCCTTTTATTTGTGTTGCGGGTACAAATTCATAAAGACCACCCGTATTAACCTCTGGATCTATCATACGTTTTTCATCGATACACACATCATGATTCATACTTATTAAAGGATTATCCTCTTCTTTAGGAGAATTATTTTCATTTGATTCTCCCCTAGCCTTATACTCCAGTTCATCGGGTAATGTATTTTCATTATCTGGATACAAAGACTGTATTTCTTTTTCCTTTTGTTTGCGAGTAATCGAATCCATTTTGTCACCTAATTCATGGGTATTTTTATTTAGACCTAGGGTTTGTGAACCCTCCAAACGTTCTTTGGCCAAGTTTACTAGAGATTTAACATTTATAGCCCCTAAAAGCGATTATATTAATAAAAAAAACCATTGAAAATGATAAAAATTTGTATATACCATCCATTTCCAAACGACTGCAAGTCTTTTCGGTATCACCAAAATTGTTTACCATGGCCATATATTTGTGTTCGGTTAACATTGCGGCTCTCATATTCTTCCAGCGAATACCGAAAACAGAACCATAAAAATCATCAAAACTCTCAAGAGCTCTATCGGTATTTGTCTTTTTCTTTTGTTGAATGGACCATCGCGTTTTGCCACTTTTCCATCGTTGTTGTATGATCCAGATATTGCGTGTTTTTAACATTTTAATTTAAAAATTTAAAGATGTTATGTCAAGTAAAAATATAAAATCGTATTATACCACACGTTCTTCTGCCGGTATTCTTTGTTTTGTTTGAACAGCTGTCTGTGGAATAGTCATATGTTTTTTTCTTTCATTGTAATAGATTTTTAAAATACCCAATTGGAAAATCAGAGGTTCATGCTTTTTATACCCTACCCCACTTTAGTGGGGAGGGTATATTGGATTTGTGCTGATGTTTGTAACATATAAAAATATTCGTCCTAGACCCACCTTAAAGTATACCAATCGGCTTAGAATCGTTTTCTGAGTCGATTAAGCTTTGTCCGTCCGTCCGTCCGTCTGGCTGGCTGGCTGTCCATGTAAACCTTGTGCGCAAGCTACAGGTCGCAATTTTCTAATTGGATGAAATTTGGCACGCACGTTTTATTTGACCCAAGGACGAAGCCTATTGAAAATGGTTAAAATCGGTCCATTATTTCACCTAGCCCCCATAGAACAGAACCCCCCGAAAAGGGCTTCTGAGCTCATAATTATGTTAAATATACAGATATATCGATAAAATACGGCACAACTAAGTTTTATAGAAGTCTTGATAACCCTGCCAAATTTCATAAAGATCGGGCCCCATTTGACCCTAGCTCCCATACAAAGTCCCTTCAGAAAATTACTTGAATGTCCCAAATTAACTTATAAAAACAAATATCGCGATGAAATTCAGCACAATTAAATATTATGTAAATATAAATATATTCACAAAATTTTATCGGGCTTGGTCCATATTTGCCCCTAGCCCCCATATAAAGCCTCTTTCAGAAAATTGGTTTTTCATCCATAAATTGCTTTAATGTATCGGAACAAGGGAATATTGAAGATAAATGCGATATTATGAAAAATAAATCACATTTAATATTCATAACTGGTGTAGGGTATCATATGGTCGGCCACGCCCGACTATACTTTCTTACTTGTTTCATATTTATTCTGTTTTCATCGAATTTTTAAATAAATTTTTTTTATTAAATAATTTATAAACTACATTAAAAATTCTTCGAAATTCACAAAAATTTTGATATTATTTTTAAAAAGTTTATATTAGAAATTGAAAAAGTTAGATAATGTGCTCAAATATAACTAAAATAATATTTTTGATTAGAGATTATTTTAGCATATTATTAAAGATATTTTTGGAACTTAACTTCGAATTTTCGAACATAATTTAAAATTAAATTTAAAGTTAACTGAAAAATAGAAAGAGATTGAACTCGTATTGTAGAATTAAAATGTACTTTAATGAATCCTTATAATGAAATAATTTTAATAGTTTTAAAAACTTTTCGAATATAAGTTTTCTTTAGAGCATTACTTCGAACTTCCAAACATAACAGTACAGTGTTCAGATCTATTCAGAAGTGCTAAATTTCTGCAAATTCGCGTTAAGAAAATTTAAGTTATTTGACCTAAATTAATATAATCATAAACTTAATGACTGAAGAAAATTACAATTCAATAGATTATTTAGATGGAATTTAACATTCCACTTTATCATAATATTCATTAAACTACGAAAGCTTTAAGAAAAAGAAAGGGAAGCAATTATACTTAAGTTTAGTACATAATAAAAAATTTAAAAATCTCGGTATTAAATCTTAAAGAAAGCGTTTGAAGAATGATTAAAGATTCCTAATTCCTTCGATTTTTGCTGTTTGTATGTTTTATACATTAGTCGAACTCATAATCGCTGTCGTATCGTTGTATGTTGTGCAAATTTTGTATTGTTTTTAAAAATTAGTTTGAGTACTACTTATGACATTGAACGATACGACACCGATTGTGAATGGGAAAGTTTTAAAAGCTTTTCTTTCGAACCGATATATAGAGTTACTCATTCCCTGTAAACCTCTAATTAAAGGTTCCACCCAATTAATAAAACCAAAAGTTTTTTTAATTTGTCATTCCTATATATTTTTCTTTTAAATTCTCTCAATATTTATAACATACAATAGAGACATTTGAATTATATATATATATTTGTTGTTGTACATAAAAAATAATAGTATGTTTTGTTGTAATTATCATTAAATGTAATTAAGTATTTTTTAGGTAAGACTACGCTTAATTATTTTTTATCATTCAATAATAAAATTGATAGTGATAATGCAAATGATTTTTTTTTTGTAAGTACAAAGGCGGCGGAGATAGTTTGTATGTGTTATTATAGGTGTATAATAATAATAGGTAGTATTAGGTATATATTTTTCTATATAAATTCAGAGGTAGTTTCTTTTTTGTAACATTTATAAAAGTACACAATGAAAAAAAGAGAATTTAACATACTTTTAATTGTTAAAAACAAGAAAAAGAAGTATAAAAGTAATTTAACGAACTTAAAACTTATACAATTTATACATTTAATTTAAACTTATAATCTTAATTTTTTTTGTTTAAATCCTTCAAAGGATAAAATAGTTGTACATTTTGTTGCTTTACTTGCTCGCTAGACTTAAGAAGCATTAGTAGTTTTATTCATGCCTTTTAAGGGAGTATTTTCATCTTGTTGCGCTTGTTCGGGATCAGATTTTTGGGCCATTTTATTCCAAGGTTGTTCTTCGCCCGAGCCAAAAATGACAAATACCAAGAATTCAATAATGAATAAGACAATGGTTACAAAGAAAATAATACGCCAGGCCCCAATGTTTTGCTAGAATAAGGAAAAAGAAACAAATGAATAAATTCCATTTTTTTGGCGAAATTTAATTTCAAAACTTACATTTCCTTTGGTAATGAAACCAACAAACAAGGGCACAATAATACCGGGTAAGGTAGCTGCGGTATTGGTGATAGCCACCAAAGTACCGGCATAATTAGGAGCAATATCAATGTGATTGGACAAGAAACCAGAGAACATGCCACCCATGGCAATAATGCCAATGGTCATGATAATAACAGCAGCAGTGTGTTTGCAGCCAATGTAGCACAAACTCAATAGACAAATAATGGGAATGATGGTGCAAATAGAAGTGGCAGTTTTACGAGCAATAGTGGTAGTAATTTTTTCTGTAAGATAAAGCATCAAGTTAAATTTATATAAGTATTTAGGGACTTAAGTTATCAAGAAAACTTACGTTTAGCTTTGAGTGTATCGAGAGTTTTACCCAAAATAATACTGAAAATCAACATGGGGAAATAGGGCATAGCACTGGCAACAGCATTGCTAGAGACATTAAAGGCCAACACTTGTTTCATATAGAAGGGAATCTCAATCAAGAACATGTACCAGCCCCAGTTGCTGCAGCAATGAGCAATCAAAATAGCCCAGAAAGGAACCGAAGTCAATACCTTCTTCCATGGTACGGGGGGATGTTCTTCCTTAACGGACGTCTGACCCAATGAAGAGTTAATCATATCTCTTTCCTCCATACTGATAAATCTTTGTTTATTGGGATTATCTGCCACCAACACAGTCCACAACAACATCCATAAACAACTGAGACCACCCATGACATAGAAGACAGATTCCCAACCAAAATTGCCAGACAAGACACCAGCTAACAGTATAGAAATAGCAGTACCGAAAGATGTACCCACATAAATAATGGTGGACATGACAGATCTTTCATTGGGTGGAGACCAGGCAGCAATCATACAATGCATAGCAGGGAAAGTGGCACCACCACCAATACCCTCCAACACACGCATAATAATCAAACCAACATAATGCAATTCAGTCATAACGGGAGTCAAGAGTGTACAAATAACATTAATGGCCACTGAGAATAACATAACCCATTTGGCGGAGAAGTTTTCAGCTACACGAGCCATGGGAATTTGTGATACCAAGTAACCCCAGAAATAGCAACTGAGCAAGGTACCCTGCAATGGTTCACTCCAGATAAAGGGACCATCCTGTAGAAGGGAAAAATACATTTTAAATTAATTATCATTATCATGGTTTTCAAAATAATTTTTGAATCAATATTTGATTGCTAATTATAGTATTTTTAAAAACATACTTAGTATTTGCTTAATAAATTCTAAACACCTGTTATGGAAATATTTTGCACGAAATACGTATCTAATACAATTATATTTAAAGAAAAGTAAACAACCCGTGTCTTTAACAAAAGTATTGTTTTAGAATGGAATTTCCGGCAATTGATATTTTCAAATCTAACGTTTTTGAAATTTGCAATAATACAAATCTATTTACTGTTCATTTAAAATTCAAAATGAATGTTTATCTTTTACTCACCTCAACCTTTGTGGTTTCATTTGTAGCACCACCAGGTGGTTGACAAACTTCATATTCTGGCGAAGCTGCACTAACATTTCCACCATGATCTCCACCATGAGAACCATGGCCAACAGCAGTGTGATTTAACATAGCAACCATAGCAACACTAAGATTTACTTTCAAGCCATAAATAATGGCCATACCTATTGAACCCAAAACGGCCAAAATATAACGTGCTGGTAGACATTCTGTTAAAATGAAATTAAATAGGAAATGGTAAATAAATTATTAATAAAAGACAATATTTAAGGAGGGGTTTGGGGAATTATTATAGGGTTGGGCCATATCCTGCTGTCAAATCTAAACATTTTTGATTTCCTTAACACATACTCACTATAAATAGACATTAACCGCGTAAGAAATTTTGTAACCTGGATTTACTACAAATATTTATTACGTCAGATTGTAAATGAATACATATTTGACTTTCTTTTGATTTTCAAAATATTCAATTTCAAATTGTCAATTTGTTGTGTTGTTTTTGATTTAGACAGTATTGGGTTACCCAATTAAGTATAGTTTCATAATAATTATGGGAGATTTATTTAATATAAAAGGATACAAAAAGTAAATTGTTTTGAAATAAGAAAATTCCTTTCTGTTTCTTAAATTTAGAAAACAATTTTCAATATAACTTTTATTTAGGTTGCAATGTTGGTTTATTTGTTGTTTTAAACCATAATTTATAACCAAATTTGAAATTTTCAAAAATTTAGTTTTGATTTTTAGATCATTCGAACTTTTGTTCAAATAAATTTTTCAATATTCGAATTTATGTTTGAAAAATTTGTATAGCAGTTTCATAAAAATATAATATAAGTTTTATTTGAGTCCAAAAAATTCTTGAATTTTTTAATTTCGAACTTAAAAACGTTTAAAATTATTTTAAAATTTTCTTAAATTTTAAAAGCTTATTTTAAAAGTATTTACTTTAAACTTCAATATTATTAAATCGTTTCAGTAATATAATAAAAACGTAAGTCGACTTCAGATAAATTAACTAAATCAAAATTGTTATCTATTAGCTTGAACTGTTGCAGTGAAAATGTACAGTGTTAGTCATAATTATTTAAACAAATTATAATTTAATTTAAAACTTAATATTTTATGCATAAACTTGCAACAAAAACTTTTCTATTAAAATTCTCAAAACAAAATTTAAAGTTCTTGATTGAAATCCCCCAAAAAATTATAAAATATATGAAATATTTTTAAATTTATTTAAAAAATATATAATGTGGGTCACTGCAACCTTGTCTACAAATCGATGATGTCAACAGTTAAATATAGATTTTGACGATATTTGAATTTAAATAAATCTCATTTTTATTTCACCCTCTATATAATGTTTTGTTGTCATGTCTAGCACTCCTGCTATTATATAACATTCCCAAAAATAATGACATCCGTCAAATTCTTAAGCAGTCAGCAGATACATGGTAACAAATGAAAATATACAATGTTATATTTTTATTTTAACAAATTTGTGTTAGGTCAGTTATCAATCACGACGCTAAACCATGTGCTCTAATATAAAACTAAAGACAATATTTTAACGGTGAATTTATGAAGAGTATTAAAACGTAATTGATTGGCGTGAACAAAAAAAAAATGTGTAGGCATAGTATTTTTATCAGTTCTCGAATAAGAATTTCCTTGAAAATATAAATTTATTTTTGATAAAAATAAAAAAGAGATTTTTATTTGTAAAGTGAATATAGAAAAAGTTTATTAGTTTTAAAGACATTATAATAAATAACAAATATTGTTATTGTAATTGGTAATATTTGTTATATTAATAAGCATAACTAATGCTGTTGGTGATAATATTCAAATAACAAAACTAATAAATAATTTGATGAAATATTGTCAATTAGAAAAACGCGTCTAGATATAATTTTATCTATATAATTAGTGTCGTGTCATATTAAAGTAATAAAATGGTAATATGACATATTTCTATGCAAAATTATACTTTTTAATATGTGCTATATGATTTGCAATTATTATTATTATTATATGACTCTTGCAGTTTTCTAATTTGAATTGTGAAATTGCAATAGATAAATAATGAAGACCTTATTATATATCAGATAAGAAAAGTTTTTTTTTTAGGCTAAATAATAATAGTGTGGTTTTGAAATTGTGCATACAGTGTCATAGGTTTATAAATTATAAAAATATTGTAGATTACAAGACAACTTCTGTTTTCTTTTACTTCTGTTGAGTATATAATTTGTGGTTATGGTATTTGTTTCTTTGATATATAGTAATGGTAAATAATATTCTCATTATTACGTTAGTTTTTAATAAATTTTCTAATAAACAAACTCGGTCAAGAATTATTATGAGACAACTTTTTTCACATTATTTGAAAAAGTATTTTATTAATAAAATAGTTATTAATAACATGTTTTTAAGAGGTTTGGATCGCTTTCGAATGTCAAAATTTTTCCCCTGTTTTCAACAATTTTCGAATATAAGATCGAATTTTCTAAAAAAAAATTAAGAATCCTAGAATGTTTTACGTTATTTTAACAGCTTAAATATCAGCTTTAACATAATTTCGAATTATCGTGTTAAGGGAACTGGTCCCCTTTCTCTTTTCTTGTAAATTGAAGAACTAGAAATTGGCTTTTTGGAGGTATTTTTCATGCTTTTATGGCTATAGTGATATGTATTTGTAACGCACAAAAATATTGATCATATACCCAACTTAAAATATACCAATCGACTTAGAATAATTTTCTGAGTCGTTTAAGCCATGTCCTCCGTCCGTCCGATTCGTTTCGATTTTGGTTGAAATTGGTTCATTATTTCACCTGGTCCCCATACAATCGTACCCTCCGATTTGGGCTTTTTAACTAATAATTTTATTCAATGTGCTGGTACATGTCTCGACAAAAGGTTGTATACTATCCTTTATGAAACTGGCGAATCTTGTAATGATCGGACCTCATTTGACTCTAGCCCCCAACAGAAAATTAAACTAAAATTCACTTAAAAATATTAATGCAATTAAAGCCACTTTTACATTATACCACAATATGATCTATCGAAATGCGTAGAAGAGTACGGATGTGATCGTCTAAACGCAATATGTAATGAAACCATTACACATTGAAAGAAGTATGGCTCTCTTAATTTTTTGAAATGATTCAAAAAACAAGCAAGTCGCATTAGATTAGGGATGTATTTTTATGTTAACACATACAAAAAAACGAAACAGTTGTTTGTTATAGTTTTATAAAAATCGTGATCGTGTGATCGTGTAAAGCGCCCTTTAAAAAGACTAATGCCCCGAAGAAATTCAGCATAAATAGATTTTATGTAAACGTAAATCCATCTGCCAAATTTTATGAGTACCAACCCATATTTTCCCCCAGCCCCACATAAAGCTTCTTTCAGAAAAATAGTTTTTCACCAATCAATTGCTTAAAATTTAAGCCTTAAATATATCGGAGACAAGGAACAATTCAACATAAATGCTTTATTGTGAATAATGAATTACATGTTCATTCCCATAACTGGTCTAGGCTATCATAAGGTCAACCACGCCCGAATATAATTTCTTACTTATTTGTTAATATTTATTATCATAGTCTTAGAAAAGTTCGGGACTATTTCTTTGTGTATAAAAACTGTTTAAAATTTTAACTCGTTATATGCAGCCCTATTCTGCATTAGGATTACGTTTCTGCATATAGTTATACTATGATCGAAAATAGGGGTTCCAACAAAAAACGGAATCGTAAGAAAAAGAAGGAGCAATTCCATTTTATTTCAATGCTTTACGATTGTGTGTATTCTGCATTACGATCGTAGATACGTTTTTGTAAGTTGTTAAGCTGGAGGTCCACACTACGCGTTTTCGCGTCAAAGCATTGCGTGCTTTTCATACCTTCTTTGCATCAAGTTACATGCAACGCTTCTTAAGCGTAAATTTTTTAAAGAACTTTGCATATTTTTTAAGTGTTTATACCCTACACCACTTTAGTGGGGTTTGGGTTTGTGCTGATGTTTGTAACGCACAATAATATAGGACCTATATCCACCTTAAAGTATACCAATCGGCTTAGAGTCTATTTAGCTATGTCCGTCCGTTTGTCGATTTAGTTGATTTAGCTATGTCCGACGGTGCTTGGAATGTAGTGACGGAGCTTAGAATCGAAATGTAGAATACCAATACGATTCGAATTGAAATGCAGAAAAGGGATGATGAAGTTTTCTTATCGTAAGTCCCTAATTTATAGGAAAGAAAGGTAAATGGAATGAATAGAAAGGTGTGCAAACTTGCTCGTACTCCGAAACTTATTTGGTGTCAGACGCAGACCAGGATGGCGCTCAATATGTGTCAGACGCACCATGGATTTAATTTCAACCAAAAACATTCGGACTGACAAAACTAGATTGTAACTTCCAGTCGTCCTTAACATAGGGAACAGTCCCGGACCGACATCGAAAAGAAAAACGAGGGAGGAAAAACTAAATGTTTTAATTGTGCACAAATTTCTGGCCTATTTAATGAAGGCGCAGTCTAAAGGTAAATGAACATAAAATTTTGAATTCATAAATTTTTAATTTGTTTATCAAATAGTGTTCAAAATTAGATTTTTTTAATATTGTTTTGATTTTAGCATAAAATTAACAAAATTTTTATACCGGCTTTTAAAACAAACATTTATATAGTAGGTAGTAGGTTTGTAAATTCATTTAAAAATTGGATATTTCATTTTTGAGAGAGAGAGTTTGTTAAAATGACCTATTTTCAATAACAAATGTCATATCTGAAGTTTTGTATGTGATGTTGTAAATGTTGGGAGGACTGGGTTTGTTTGAAGGTTTTTCTGTTGGAATGGAATGTATGACTTGTTTGACATTCATTTCTTATTTATAGCGGTGTTTTTTGCGGTTTTCAAAACCTCAGAAAAAATTACATGCTACTTATACATAAGTTGACATTGTTTTCTTTAGGTTTTTTTTCTAATATTTGTTTACTTTTTGAATAAAGCTAATAATTTCCAAAAAATTAAAATAAACGATAGATAACAAAAATAAACATAAATTTAAAAAACGTGCATACTTTAAATGTTAATAGGTACATATTTAGATTTCTTAACAAGTTTTTAATAAAAAAACAAATTGGTAAACAATAACATATTAATATTGTGGAAAATATGTTTGCTTTAAACAAAGTAAACAAATTCCCAAATTTTTACATGTTTTTTTTATGATTTAAAGAAGAACGAGTTTTATTTTCTGCTGCAATTTTTATATCAATATTTATATTCTTGGATACGTCAATCAATGACTTTTAAACGACCTTTATAATTTACCACACTACTACTAAATGTGGAACTGAGATATTTGAAATCTGTATTTATTTCATTTTTTGTTTGGTTCTTTATTTTTTGTTTGGAATTTCAATTATGAAATTTTTGCGAAATAGACAGAGAAAATATTAGGAAAAACTATAAATTTTGAAAATATGTATAATACACTCATACACACACAAACACATTTTGCCGCAATAGATAAATATTAAAAGAAGCTTTCTCTTCTCTTGGTTGTTACTCTCTTCTTCTATCATTAACTTTCGTTATTTTTTGTAACGGTGTTGGAAAACAAGTCCTGCAGGATTTGATGGTTTTATGAGATATTATGTCTTGTTTTGTAGGTTTGTGACCTTTAAATAATAACAGAAGGTCATACGCGTGTAAAAATTTTTATGCGTTAGAAACATTAGCACACGTCTTTTTTTGTTGTTGTTGTTTAGGGTGGATACACAACCACTTTTTCCAGTTTAAATTTAAATTTACTTTTGTTATTTTTAAACACAAAAGCTTATTTTTGGCAGCCGTTATTTTATTTAATTGTTTGCTTTTCTTTTTTACTAAATGTTTTTCTTTTTTTTTTTAACAAAAGTCTTTTGTTTAGTTTATGATACTTACTTCCTAATATGCCACCCTTTGCTGGTACTTCTTCTGCCATATTTGTAATATTATTTTTTTTTTTAATTTTTACACTTTTGTTTCTATAAATTAATTCTTAAAAATTAAAAATTCTTTTATTTTGTTTAACAAAACACATCCGTTGTTTTATTTGAATTTATTTTTTTATAGAGCGTTCTCACACTCACTCACGTTTGCCGGAAAATGTTTTCCGTTTGACAACAATCTTCACCAACTGTGTATTAACAACTACCACTGAATTCTGGATAACTTTGGGCTTTTTGTTTTATTTGGTTGCCCTCATTGGTGGTTTAAGTACCATAGTGTGTTAACATTAAACTATTTTACAGTAAATGTTAAGTAAAATGTTATGTTAATAACATTTATCTACTCTCTTAAACGTTTAAATAACATTTGTTTCCAATTTTGTTTGCTTTTGTTTTATTAGTTTGGACTGTACCGTGACGTCACGTTTCATGTGAATAAATTTTGAATTACAAGTGTGTAGAAAAAGTACGTTATTTAATTGCAATGTTATTTTTTAAATGTTAATTTTTTTCTTTATTGACATTGTTTTTTTTTTGTTATCGCTTACAAATCGCCACATTAGTTAGAAGTTAATTTTAATGAAAATGGGAATTTTGTCATTTAATATTTTCTAGCGTTGTAGTTTTAATGTAATTATTGCACTTTTTTTAGAAAATGTTTTAAATTTCATAATAAATTTAGAAACAATTCAAAATATCGTATATGTTTTGAAACCGTTGTACATTTCATAAAAGTAATTTAATATTTATACTCTACACCACTGTAGTGGTGAGAATAATGTGCATTTGTGCTGATGTCTGACTATAGAACAGTCTATAGTATGGACTATAGAACAGTCTATAGTCTGGACTATAGAACAGTCTATAGTCTGCACTATGAAACAGTCTATAGTCTGGACTATAGAACCGTCTATAGTCTGGACTATAGAACCGTCTATAGTCTGGACTATAGAACAGTCTATAGTCTGGACTATAGAACAGTCTATAGTCTGGACTATAGAACAGTCTATAGTCTGGACTATAGAACAGTCTATAGTCTGGACTATAGAACAGTCTATAGTCTGGACTATAGAACAGTCTATAGTCTGGACTATAGAACAGTCTATAGTCTGGACTATAGAACAGTCTATAGTCTGGACTATAGAACAGTCTATAGTCTGGACTATAGAACAGTCTATAGTCTGGACTATAGAACAGTCTATAGTCTGGACTATAGAACAGTCTATAGTCTGGACTATAGAACAGTCTATAGTCTGGACTATAGAACAGTCTATAGTCTGGACTATAGAACAGTCTATAGTCTGGACTATAGAACAGTCTATAGTCTGGACTATAGAACAGTCTATAGTCTGGACTATAGAACAGTCTATAGTCTGGACTATAGAACAGTCTATAGTCTGGACTATAGAACAGTCTATAGTCTGGACTATAGAACAGTCTATAGTCTGGACTATAGAACAGTCTATAGTCTGGACTATAGAACAGTCTATAGTCTGGACTATAGAACAGTCTATAGTCTGGACTATAGAACAGTCTATAGTCTGGACTATAGAACAGTCTATAGTCTGGACTATAGAACAGTCTATAGTCTGGACTATAGAACAGTCTATAGTCTGGACTATAGAACAGTCTATAGTCTGGACTATAGAACAGTCTATAGTCTGGACTATAGAACAGTCTATAGTCTGGACTATAGAACAGTCTATAGTCTGGACTATAGAACAGTCTATAGTCTGGACTATAGAACAGTCTATAGTCTGGACTATAGAACAGTCTATAGTCTGGACTATAGAACAGTCTATAGTCTGGACTATAGAACAGTCTATAGTCTGGACTATAGAACAGTCTATTATAGTCTGGACTATAGAACAGTCTATTATAGTCTGGACTATAGAACAGTCTATTATAGTCTGGACTATAGAACAGTCTATTATAGTCTGGACTATAGAACAGTCTATAGTCTGGACTATAGAACAGTCTATAGTCTGGACTATAGAACAGTCTATAGTCTGGACTATAGAACAGTCTATAGTCTGGACTATAGAACATTCTATAGTCTGGACTATAGAACAGTCTATAGTCTGGACTATAGAACAGTCTATAGTCTGGACTATAGAACAGTCTATAGTCTGGACTATAGAACAGTCTATAGTCTGGACTATAGAACAGTCTATAGTCTGGACTATAGAACAGTCTATAGTCTGGACTATAGAACAGTCTATAGTCTGGACTATAGAACAGTCTATAGTCTGGACTATAGAACAGTCTATAGTCTGGACTATAGAACAGTCTATAGTCTGGACTATAGAACAGTCTATAGTCTGGACTATAGAACAGTCTATAGTCTGGACTATAGAACAGTCTATAGTCTGGACTATAGAACAGTCTATAGTCTGGACTATAGAACAGTCTATAGTCTGGACTATAGAACAGTCTATAGTCTGGACTATAGAATAGTCTATTGTCTGGACTATAGAATAATCTATTGTCTGGACTATAGAATAGTCTATAGTCTGGACTATAGAACAGTCTATAGTCTGGACTATAGAACAGTCTATAGTCTGGACTATAGAACAGTCTATAGTCTGGACTATAGAACAGTCTATAGTCTGGACTATAGAACAGTCTATAGTCTGGACTATAGAACAGTCTATAGTCTGGACTATAGAACAGTCTATAGTCTGGACTATAGAACAGTCTATAGTCTGGACTATAGAACAGTCTATAGTCTGGACTATAGAACAGTCTATAGTCTGGACTATAGAACAGTCTATAGTCTGGACTATAGAACAGTCTATAGTCTGGACTATAGAATAGTCTATAGTCTGAACTATAGAACAGTCTATAGTCTGAACTATAGAACAGTCTATAGTCTGAACTATAGAACAGTCTATAGTCTGAACTATAGAACAGTCTATAGTCTGAACTATAGAACAGTCTATAGTTTGAACTATAGAACAGACTATAGTCTGAACTATAGAACAGTCTATAAATGAGTGTAACTTTTCACCTATTGGTCCAAGCAAAAATTGTCCAAAGGAGTTCAGATAGCTATTTCTTCATTGTATATAATTGACATTTTATTTTTCTTATTTATTTCATCACTTAATATGTACGTATGAAAGAATTTATGACCTAAAATTAAGGAAATATTTTAAAACAATTTAGCGAAAATAATATGATGGATTTTTTTTTTTTTTGCACATGTGATGATGTTTATTGGCAAAAGTGTCTACAATATCGTTGACTAATCTTGGGTGTTTTTTTTTTAATATTTTAAAATAATAAAAAAGAAAACAACTGAAATATATTTAAATATTTTAATTGTTTATGCTGCGTGAATATTTTTGGCACAATATTAACTCTGTATAAACATAAAATATTATTTTGACAAATAACCAATTCTAACTAATTATGGAGAATTGTTTGTTTCTCAAAAAATAGTTGTTTCAATATTTATTTGCTTATAAAAAAGGGTATTTAAAATTCGTTGTTTTCGTATTCCAGCTTTTTTATTTCTTATGACGTAAAAAAAGGGATAAACAAGGAACATAACATTATTTCTTCGGTTGCTGTTCTTTAAGTCGTCACAGGCAACTTCTATATACGCATTAGCTTTTTACTCCACAAAAAAAAAATAATAATATTAAAAGAAAAAACTTGTCTCACGAGAATTAGATGTGTATAGAAAGAAAGATTCTGCACAAATATTATTTTCAACAAAAAAATGTTACACTTAGAAAAATTTAGCAAAATCTTCTATGAAATTAAGTATAATAAATAAAAATGTCTTAAATAAGGCAAAAAAATTATAACAATAGCAAAAAATACAATTTTTAAAAATATTGTTTACAAAAATTCTTTATAATTTTCAATAAACCTTTACTAAGTATTTTAATCAATCAAATCTATGTCATATTCCATAAATGTCTAAGACTCTAGTTATTTTTTTTTTCCAAATTTATATGCATTTGTTTATATTGAATAATAAACAATGAATAAATTGTATTTTTATGTACTATTTCAAATAACTTGTTTATATCTAAAAAAACATTCACTGCGCATGCGTCGCTCATAAGCAAACAAATACCTCGATATCTTTAAAACGCGCACTTCTTGCGTGAGTGGTTTTTCTGTTAGAAAAGGTAAACAAAAATAAACCAAAAATAACAACAACAATAACAAAATACATATTGTTTAGGTTACACTCGTTAGATAAGCTCAGGTACCCATCAATAAAAACAACAAAAACATACAACATATTGTTTTGTTAACCAGTACTTTAGTGTAAAATTTTTCAATATTTTTCCAATTCAATGTTGTGGGAGAAAAGGGTTCAATGGCCGTTTTAAAATAGTGCAATGAGTTAGAGTGAGCTGGTTGGTTTCAGAAATTTGTTATACATCGATGAATTTGGAATGTTATTGTTGATGTTATTTGTTGTATAGAATTAAATGTTCTTTATTGTTTTAAATGCGTTTCTTTTATCATATGGGGTTCTGTTCCAATTAACCTGTTGTATTCAATTGTTTATCTGATAGCTAGATTGTGTTATACAATAATGTTTAACACACATCACAGTTTTTGTGATCTATATAGGAGTCAATCCACATCAAAACAAACATAGACTAATCTAGAATTTTTTAATTAAGCTTCTTACTGTATTGTAAAAAATGCATTAAAATTAATGAAATGCATATTCTGATCTGCTACAGTATTTGTATTTTCGAATAATTTTGATTTTGTATTTTTTCAAAAATTTTTAACATTAAACTTATCTGATTATGAGGGAATATTTGTGTAAAATTTCCACTGTTGCTCTTTACACAGATAGACGGACATATGAATTTGATTTTCTAATAAAATTCGAATTTGTAGTGAAATTTGGGATTTCTATTGAAATTTGGGATTGCTATTGAAATTTGGAATTTCTATTGAAATTTGGAATTTCTATTGAAATTTCGAGTTTGTAGTAAATGATATTTCAAATTTGTAGTAAATTTTAGAATTTCTAGTGTAATTTCGAATTTCGAGTGAAATTTCCAATTTCTGAAATTTTGAAGCTTTACTAAAATGTCGAATTTATAGTGAATTCAAAAATTTTTTGTGAATTTAAGAACTTTTAGTGAAATTTCGAATTTTGAATCTGTACTGAAATTTCGAATTTATAGTGAATTTAAAAATTTTTAATGAAATTAGAATTTCTAGTGATATTATGAAATGAAATTTTTAGTGAAATCCTTTTTAATTAAAATTTTAATTTCCAGTGAAATTTCAATCCCTAGAAATTTTGAATTTTTAGTGAAATTTGCAATGAATTTTCGAATTTCTAGTGAAATGTAGAATTTTTGGTAAAATTTCGAATTTAGTGAAATTTCGAATTTATAGCGAAATATCGTATTTCTGGCGAAATTTTGAATTTCTAGTGAAAATTCGAATTTCTGAAATTTCGAATTTCTAGTGAAATTTCGAATTTTTAGTGAAATTTTGAATTTCTAGTGAAATTTTGAATTTCTAGTGAAATTTTGAATTTCTAATGAAATTTTAGATTTCTAGTGAAATTTTGAATTTCTTGTGAAATTTTGAATTTCTAGTGAAATTTCGTATTTCTAATGAAATTTTGAATTTCTAGTGAAATTTTGAATTTCTAGTAAAATTTCGAATTTCTAGTGAAATTTCGAATTTCTAGTAAAATTTCGAATTTCTAGTGAAATTTCGAATTTCTAGTGAAATTTTGAATTTCTAGTGAAATTCTGAATTTCTAGTAAAATTTCGAATTTCTAGTGAAATTTCGAATTTCTAGTAAAATTTCGAATTTCTGAAATTTCGAATTTCTAGTGAAATTTCGAATTTCTAGTGAAATTTTGAATTTCTAGTGAAATTCTGAATTTCTAGTGAAATTCTGAATTTCTAGTGAAATTTCGAATTTCTAGTGAAATTTCGAATTTCTAGTGAAATTTGGATAAAATTGCGATATTCTAGATTTTCTGGTGAAATATTCCATATTTTCTTTCCGATTGGGCAATTCGCTTCCTGCACATACATATTCCATTTAATGACATTTGTCTGTTAGGTTCCATTCCCCTCCAACAGTAATTTATTTTAGGTCTCTATTTATTTATGTTGTCATCTCAATACCAAACAATAATGATCAAATTGTTTGGATGATTTAATAACACGCGTGCGTATCCCATTTTGGTGTTTTTTTATAACAAAAATTTGTTTCTTCAATATTTATATTCATTTCAATTAAAAATGTTGATTAGTTGGAAAAGGGGAGTTGGAAGGGCAGACAATGTTCTATCAATTGTTCGATTCAATTAGACGAAAAAAAAAAACATAAATATTTGTGCTCATTCTCAAACAAATACATTGTCTCAAATGACACTATTTTTATTATTTAATGATTCCTTTATAGTTACGAATTAATCAATAGCCATCATCATAATATTTAATTGATCAACTACAACACACTTTCAAAATTTCTTTTCATTTAGGAAATGGAAACAAATTATAAGAAAAGGGGGAAAATGAATTAGTTTTAATTTCTTAAACGAATTTCAATTTGTATTACATTTGTTTATTGTTTTACATTAAATTTCTCTTACTTTTTAAACAAATTTAAAATTACTCTTTTAGTTTACTCTTGAAATTTATTTAAGAATTTTGTTTGAATGAATCAGTTTCTAGTGCCGCCTTTGTATTTTTAAACATTTTTTACCCACATTTACGCTTTTTTGTTTAACTTGACATTGTGGAATGTTAAATGCGGTTTATGACGTTCCCGGCTGCACGTATGAATTGTATGTCTTTATAGCTGCTCTCTGCCAACTTGTTGCTTTCATTTTATAATGACGAAATTTTAAAATGTTTTAATGTAAATCACAACGGAATCTTTATTTCATTATTTTTATAAACAATTGCACTTTCTTTTGCAATAATAATGAAAAGAAAATTTTAATCTTTAAGAGAGTGAATTATAATTTGAAAGATTTTAATAGAATGTGTTAATATAAAGTTTAAATAGTCTATTAAATGAAAAAAAAAAATCGTTTATTTATTGTTTATTAAATAAATCAACAATAAGTGAAAAATACTTAATAAAGCATGTTTAATAGTTTGGTTAACATTTCTTGCGGTTTTAACAATTTTTAACAGTCAATGTTAAAGTCAACACCAAAGTTTTTTTGTTAACATGTGAAAAAAAGCTTTTTGTATTGGCTGTTTAGGTACAAAATCGGCAATCTCCATTTTTGTTCAAATAATCATATAAGGCCAATTGTGAAAGATTGTGATCTCCAATTTCACATAAGATTTGCCGCAACCTTGTATATGTGAATTTAGTTCAAACATGCTTAAAATCATCATTCTATCCTTTTATATTAAATTGGGAAACTTATAAATCTTTTTTTTTAAATTGATAAAAGTGAAGATTGATACCTTTGCTTCTATATAAGTATATCTTTCGTCAGAAATCTCTGTTACTTTTGTTAAAAGCTTTCGTCTTGTTGAAACATTGAAAAGTGTTACCAGAAATTTATTTTTTATACCCACCACCAACAAATTTAGGGGTTAATTACACAGGCCGACAAAATTTAAAAAAAGTCCAAACACTGACAATAACTTATACTTTTCTAAAGGCCCAAAAATTGCGTTTTTCAAATTTCAGGACACAATATCTCAAATCCTAGATATGATGGTGAAAATCTAAGTTCAGCTTTAGATTCAGCGTGGTTCACAAGTATAAATTGTCTTGGCAATGTTATACGTCTCGAAAATGACCAAAATTTACGTTTTTTCAAACTTCAGGACACGATATCTCGAATATCTCGATGTAATGGAGAAATTCAGAGTTTCTCAATCTTTTAGAAAAGTATACTTTGCAATGTATACCTGTGTTATCATTCTATTTGTGTATTTGGTGATAACGGTCGCGACTTCCCGTGTCTAGATTTGATCAATTTTTATTATGCTAACCTTCAAATCGTTATCACGACAAAAATTTAGCGGGATCAAAATAAGAAAAATTTTTATCCCTAAATAAAAGATTGAATTTTGGTACTTTTTAGTTTTTGTATCCACCCACACATCGAAATATTGGTCTAAGACCCACAAAATAATATATATATATTCTGGGACTATCTAGACATATCCGTTTGTCTGCCCGAACGGTAGGAGCTAGTGGGCTGAAATTTTCTATAAATATTTTATATTAATGCAAGTAGTTTGATATTGATAATGGGCAATATCGGTCCAGGTTTTCAATTAGTTCCTACATACAAATGTTTCCCGGGAAAACAGGCTTTACAATACTGATATAGTAACTAAAATCTATCTACCAAAATATATGATTATTATGTGGATCGGTACATAATTGACAATACCCCTAATATAACTCTTGTTACAGAAAAACAGTTCATTGTCAAAATAAATCGTTCCAGAAGTTAAAAATTATGATAAAATTAGATTTTTTATCTTAGGACGATTTCGGCTCTATTCTGAAAATCCTACTTAAGTTCAAATTAATAACGATATATAATAATAAAATTCTGCATAAGGTTGAAACCCGTTATCGCTAAGCTATTGTTACAAATATCTTTTCAGCACTACTACCGTTACCGCTGAAATATCAATAAGTCGAAATAACCATGTGTAAAAATTTTGTGCCACCAATAAATCAGAAATCAACCAATCTAACGCCGTTGCCATTTCTTGTCTCGCCATGACCTTGCGAGCTCATTACCGAGGCTATATCTCACTGTTATGAAACGCTCGGATATGGTTTTATATAACAAAAGGGCACTTTTTGCCCTTGATGATAGCAGAACACCAACCCAATTTATCCGGTGTTCTGCATTTCCTGAAAAGAGGAAATAGTAGCCCCTCTGAAGGTTTGTGGCCAGCGTACTTGACTTAACCCAAGGATGTCAGAGCTATAGTTTGACATTTCGTTTTGTACTTGATTAAGTTTCGTTGGTTCTGAGAAAGTTCTTACGTTTCATATTCCAAACATAAACCGGGTTCTGAATTTATATATCGTCATGAGAGGGGATTTCAGTTCTTATATAGCTTGTTTGATGTTTCTGTAATCAAGGTTTTTAAAGATGTATGCCTGATCGCATCCGCATCTAGTGCTGGGGCTGCCAGCAACCCTCTAGGTTTGCTGATGGTAAATATTTTAAAGACCTTTGGGCGCCACTGTGGGCCATTCTCTTAGCTTCTCCGCTGCCATCCCTACTGCACAATCCCATCATAATCGTACAAGGAGTAACACACCATGTTGAGGTGCTGTAGGTATTTACTCCATGCTGTGCTTAGGGTTATACCGCCCACGATCGGTCGTCAGAGCCTCGTTAGTGTGACAAAGGACACCAAGTCTCAGGTGGACAGTGGGATGAAGGGAATTGTCTATGTGAACAAATTGCGACATTTGTATTCGCATCACTCTCGCATTTGACCTCCAATAATGACCTCCAGTTCGAAATTCACTTTGTTTATATAGGATATTTTAAGAGGCCGATATCACGAGAAGTACTTCAACTTCAATTACCATATCATGCGTTTTACAGTTGGAAAATGAAACTTCGTAATATTTTAGTTTTTTTAGTTTGTTTTTATTGAAAACTTAATTTTCAAAAATAAGGCAAACAAAGAAAGTAACATTCGAATTAATAAAAATAATTACATATTACATTATGTGTAGAATTTCAACCAAACTTGTAATTAAACCTTTTTTATTAACAAAATAAAATCATGTTAAGTATACAATTTCAAATAAACACAATCAATAAATATTAATTAAAAAAAAAAGATTTGTTATTTGAAATAAAATCTTATTGACAGTATTAATTTTCTTGTTGTTCAAATTTTAAAACGCAATTTTATTTGTTAAAGAAGTTAGGTTTTTTTTTAGTTTATTTGTTGATCAAATATTTTATTATAAATTAAACACATACAATTAATTTATTTTAGGTTTGTTTGTATGTGTAATTTAATATGTTTATAAGGTTGCCGCTTCTGTGTATACGATATAGGTATTTATAATGGTCTTGGGTATGCGCTTCTAATTTTAAATAATTTTTTCTTTGATATTAATTTTAATTAGGTTTTTGTAATTCTTTTTTCTTGTCATTAAAGGTTTTTGTTTGCAAAAAAATAGTTTTAAAATAAATTTTTAAAATAAATAATTTTTTTTTATTTTAATATATATGTATATTTTTTATTTATGTATAGTATAATATAGATTATGTATAATATAATTAATTTTTATTTTATTTTAATAAATTCCGAAAAAACAGTCATGTTTAAATTTTGTTTATATAATATAATTTTTATTTTTTTTTTTATTAATTTATTTTGCATAAATATTTTTTTCTGTTAAAATATAATGCGATGAGCCACTTAATTTTTTCTTTCATTTAAATGAATAATAATTTTGAATTTTACATAAATACATAAAATGATCTTTTTGATAATAATAATTTTTTTTATATTTTTTTTATGGTTGAGTTTATAATAATTTACAATATTTATGTTTTTAACATGTATGAGGATGTATTTTTTAGTTTCTTGTTAATTAAACATTAATTTTTGTTTTTTATTTTTTTTTTTTTAAGATTGATTTAATAAATGCCAAATATGTAGGAATGTGGGGGTGGGGGTTGATTTAGTAAATTTTACATATATTGTTTCTGATATTGTAACAGATCTTCTAAGGGAATTAAATTTCCTTGATAAGGAGGGAAAATTGTATCGAATAAGTTTGTAAGAACAGCACTTTTTAAAATTTGAATGATTTTTTTCTAATTTTTATTTAATTATAGTCGAGACTATAGTCTAAACTATAGTCAAGAGTACAGTCTAACCTATAGTCAAGAATAAAGATTGAACTATAGTCGAGACTATAGACTCTATACTAAATTTTAAACTATAGTCAAGACTATAGTCTAAACTATAGTAAAGAATATAGTCTAATCTATAGTCAAAAATAGTCAATACTATAGTCTAAACTAAAGTCAAGTCTACCAAAGTCAAGGCTATAGTCTCAATTATAGTTAAGAATATAGTCTTAACTATAGTCTAAACTATAAGACAAGACTATAGTCTAAACTAAAGTTAGGATTATAGACATGACTACAGTATAAACTATAGTCAAGACAATATATGTAGTCTACGCTATACTCAAGACTAAACTACAGTCAAGACTATAGTCTACGCTATAGTCAAGACTATAGTCTATGCTATAGTCAAGAAGTTTAATCTAAAATCAGGACTATAGTCGAAACTATAGTCAAGATTAAAGTCTACCATAGTGAAGCCTATAGTCTAAACTATAGTCGAGACTCTAGCCAAAACTTGATAATATTAAGACCAAAGTCTTAAAAGGCTTCAGTTTAGACTATAACCTTGACTTTGGTAGACTATAATCTTAACTATAGTTTCGACTATAGTCTTGACTATAGTTCAGACTATACCAAAGTTAAGGGTATATTCTATAATATAGTCATGCCTATGGTCTAAGCTATAATGGAAACCATAGTCTAAACTAAAGTACAAACTATAGTCTAAACTATAGTCAAGGCTATAGTCAAAACTGTACTATAGTCTAGAGTAAAGTCAAGACAATGGTCTAAACTATAGTCAAGATTTTAGTCTGAACGATAGTCAAGACTATAGATTAAACTATAGTCCAGATTATAGTCTGAACTATTCTATAGTATAAACTACAGTCAAGACTATAAATTAATCTATAGTTAAGACTATAGTATAAATTAAACTATAGTATAGACTATAGTCAAGACTATAAATTAAAATATAGTCAAGACTTTAGTCTAAACTATAGTCCATATTATAATCTAAACTATAGTTGAGAGTATAGTCTGAGCTATACTATAGTCGAAACTATAGTCTGACGTATACTATGGTCTAAACTAAAGTCAAGACTATATATTAATCTATATTCAAGACTATAGTCTGAACTATACTATTGTTTAAACTACAGTCTAAACTTTAGTCGAGGCTATAATCTGAACTATTTAGATTATAGTCTTAACTATAGTCCGAGCTATACTATAGTCAAGACTATAGTCAAAACTATAGCATAGACTATAGACGAGATTGTGGTCTAAACTATATATAGATTTGACTATTGTTAAGACTATAGTCTTAGCTATAATCGAGACTATAGTCTAAGCTATAGTCGAGACTATAACCTAAGCTATAGTAAATATGGAGTCAGAGCTATACTATAGTCTATACTAAAGTCAAGACTTAATCCTGGCCTGAATAAATTAATCCCTTAACTGATAAGATCTGTTACAAATTTTTAGAAATCTAAATAATATTATGAAGTAGTGTAAATGATGATAATTTTTATATAGTATTTTTTTTTTTCATAAATTACATAAAACGCTCTTAGCGCAATAAGCCGCAAAAGGACTTTGAGTGCATTACAAAAATGTGCCAAGATCAAAAAGAGCAATTTGCGGATAAAACCGAAATAAAAAGGAAATGAAGAAAGGTAAAAAGCTTTTCTAAATTCTTACAGCGTTACTAATATAAATACTTTTACAAACCATATTTATTTTTAAAAAAAGGTCCATTTATCTTTGAATCAGACTGCTTGACATTACATGTATGTATTTTTTTTCTCATTTAGTTAACATTTAGGGTTTTTCTTCTCATTACCATACAAATATTTTTTTAAGTGTAGTTTTTTTGTATAGTTTAAATAATTAGTTAGTTAATTTTTTTTTTTGTATATTTACTTTTAAATATTGATATATTTTACATAAATGCTTTTACATCAATTGCACGTTAAATACAAATATAAGTTTCTTAAAAAAGAAAAAAAAAAAACATATTTTTATCGTAAAATTTGACACAAAACATATTTGATTTAAAAAAAGTAGTAAAAATGTTCATAGAAAACGTAGTTTATAGTTAAAATAAAAAATACTTTCTGGGGGCAAATAGTTTTTTTTTTCAATATTTCAAAAACTAAATATTTTGAAATATTTAGTTAAATTTAGTTTATTTTTGGTATATGGTGTGGTATCTTACAAATTTTTTACTATTTACGTTTTTTCTGTTTTTTTTTTAAGTAAACGCCATTTTCTTTTATTACTTAAATTTGGGAAATTGACGTTATTATTTTAGATATTTTTATTAAACGCAACTTTAAAAGAATGACTCGGGCTTGTAGGGTATTGAAGGTTTAGCAATGGATCTTTTCTTTTTAGCCACCATGAAACGTTTGTTGTTATAACCTAAAATATAAGAAAACATTTATAACTGGAAAAATTTTGGGTTTGGCTTCAAAACTTACGATTTCCATTTGTATTTAAGGGAAAACCATCACTGTATTTATTTTCTCTTGGTAGCTCCCTGGGCAACTCATATTTGCTCATGGCATCCATGTTAACGGGCACTCCATAATAGTCCACCATTGATTGTGGCTCAAACCAGCCATTATTGTTATTGTAATCTAAACTTTCATCGGCTTGAGGCATTGTGGGATAATCGTAAACATTACCAGCGGTATTGTAATTATTATTAAGTCCATAGGTTTTGGGTACATAGTTTTCAGAGGGATAGGTATAGCCAGCATCGGCATCTGTATCTTTGCGGGCACGTTCACCGGCTTCGACAAGTGCTACCAGGGCTAACATATCGGCTGGGGTTAGTTTTGTATCACGTTTCAATCTGAAAAGGAAATTAAAGGCATAGGTTAGGAATACAGTTTTCTATACGAAAAGTGTCTTCTCTGAAAGAAATATAAGTGACTTCATTCAAAGTCGGGAACGTGTCTTCAATTGAATATGATTTTTGATAGAAAAAGTGTCTTCAATTCAAGACGATTTTCGATAGAAAAAGTGTCTTCATTCGAAGGCAGTTTTCTATAAGAAATGTATCTTCTCTGGAATACACTTTTCTATAAGAAGAAAAGTATCTTCTCTAGGAAATGTGCCTTCTCTACAAAATAGAAAAAGAGTCTTCTCTGAAAGACAGTTTTCTATTAGAAAAGTGTCTTCTCTGCACGACAGTTTTCTTTTAGAAAAGTGTCTTCTCTGCACGACAGTTTTCTATAGGAAATGTGTCTTCTTTGGACTACAGTTTTCTATACAGCCTTCTTTGGATGACAGTTTTCTATACAAAAAGCGTCTTCTCTGGACGTATGTCTTTTTTAGAAGACAGTTTTCTTCAGGAAAAGTCTCATTGGAAGACACTTTTCTATAGGTAAAGTATCTTCTTTAGAATTCACTTTTCTATAGGAAGAGTGTGTTTTATGGAAGTCAATTTTCTATAGGAAAAGTATCTTCTATGGAAGTCACTTTTCTATAGGGAAAGTGTATTCTATGGAAGACACTTTTCTGTAGGAAAAGTATCTTCTATGGAAGTTACTTTTCTATAGGAAGAGTGTTTTCTATGGATGTTACTTTTCTATGGGAAAAGTGTTTTTTCTGGAAGACAGTTTTTTGTAAAAAAAAGTTTCGTTCTGGAAGAAAATTTTCTAAAGAAAACAATCTTAGTTTTCTATAGAAAAATGTCTTCATTTGAAAATCGTTTTCTACAAGAAGTTTACAAATTAATTACCTCATATCGGGGAATTTACTGGCCAATTGATTGAAGATCTTATAAGCTCTCTTATTGCGCTCAGTATCCAAACCGGAACTATAATAACGACCACTGTTATAGGGTAAGGGAACTGTATCCAAATAAGATTCGGAATTCAAAATGTTTTGTAAATTATCATAAGCTTTGTTTCTATATGAGGAAGCTAAATAATAACAACAACAACAAAAAAAAAACAATCAATACATAAAGACGAAACCAATAAAAACAAAAACTTACCCTTCGAAACGGGAGCATAGTCATCAATATCACTGTAAACAACATTACCGGGATCCAATTCATCACCCCAAGTACCTTGAGGTACATCATTGCCCACGGCGGGTAGTGAATCGAAACTACCGTAGGGATTGTAATAACCGGCAGAAGGTGAATTATAAATACCACTATTGAAATCATTATTGACACCAGCGAGATTACCCCAACCCAGATTAGCGGCTGAGGCCGAAGAGGAGGCACTACGATAAGGAAATTGTTGGGCACTTATGCCACGTTTATTTATGGCTGAGGAGGTTTGTTCATCATCTATATCATCAGCATAGAGTTGATGTTGTTTCCTTAATTGTTCCAACTCATGTTGATTGGCGGCCACGGCAGCAGCTTCTACAGCGGCAGCAGTGAGTCCAGCTGCAATGGCCGAACTGATAAGATCGTTATTCTTTTCCATGGCATTGTTATTGAAATTTAATTCATTTCCCTCTTGCCTTTGTTGTTGCTGCTGTTGCAGTTGAGGCATTATGGATTTGGGTTTTGGAGGAGCTGTATAGGAAGCTGGTACAATTTCTGGACTTGATTTTTTATTCAATATGGCGGCGGGTGAGTTGTTGTTAAGGTGTCCATCATTTTTATTGCCACCACTAGAGCGTTTAACTAAGGATTAGAAAAGAAAGATAATAAATTAATAATAATTTTACTTAAACACTAAAAATTGTATTGATATTAAAGTTGAAACTTTTTTATTTAAAGGCAAATATTGTAAAATATGTTTGTGTGTATTTAGGCTACACTCTAGTATACTTGAACTTATTTACTTTATAATTCAATAACCACTATTTTCAATAAGATCCTGTGGTTTTTATACCCAAGTACTACTACGCACTAGTCTTACAAAACAGCCGTTGTCCCAGTTTCTTCACCCAGCTGGGAGGCAAGCAACATTAACAACATTTTTCTACACAAAGTGTATCAATGCCAATACTGGTTGGAATGTATGTATGTATGTGTATTTATAAACGTGCCTATGTTTCTATACATATAATTTTTTTTCTAGGTCTATAATCGAATATTTTGTAAAATGTTTTTAGTTCAAACGTGTTAATTGAATAGATTTGAAATGAGTTTTTTCTCCACCATTAAGTGCTCCTACTTTTAATGTAACAGAAAAGGCCTATTGAGCCTATTTTTCACACATACTTTAGTAATATTTAATACAATTAAGCTAAATAGGAAGGGAGGTGAAGAAAATAGAAACATTTTCAATTTCTTTCATTAGTTTTGAAATACCCCGATTGGTTTTGTTGTACTGCTTAGCTGCTGTTGTCATTGTTCAAACACTTGTTGTTGTCATAATATTTAAGTCTTTGTGTGTGTCATTTTGTTGTGCATGTTGTGTTTTATTGACTCGTTTCATTTCATTCAAAAGTGTTAGCAGTGACTTTATGCATTGACGTAATTGGTCTTGCTGCGCAGTTATTTATTTTTCTTATATTCTATATTACTTTGCTTTTCCAAAATATCCTTGAAAGCCTTGCTGTTCCCCTTTTTATTTGTTGTTGAATAAATTCATTCAGGTTTTCTGCAACATTGTTTGCCACTTTCCGAAACACTTGTTGATTGTCATTGTTAACCCAATAAACATTTTTTTTTTGGGGATGACATTTGTGAATTTAGTTAAAATGTCAAGCGAACAAAAAACTTATTTCGTTTAAGAATTGACAGTCTATAACATTTACGCATACATATTTGACATTTCACCAAATGTGTGAAAATTGAAGATGCCTTTCTAGGAGCTTAGGGTAATAACTTATTAAGCCATTTCATGTACATTATTAAGTTTATTAAGATACTTGAATAATAACCCAGTAAACATTTTTAAAATTTTAGTAATGAGTAATGAAGGTAATGTAGTTATAGCTTACATTACTTTGTAATAAATGGTCGTTATCAATAACGTTATTTCAATTTGTTGAATACGATTTGTAGCCCATTGTCTAGAGCGTCTGTCTAACAAAAAGTTAATACCTGGTAAACATACTTTCATCCAATTAATTTTGGGAATCTCGTCTAACAAAATAAGTATTTATTAACCCCAAATGCAATATTACTTGCCAGTTGTAAGATAAGTTTTTACTGGGAAGTTTCAGATTAGGCCAAAAATCGATAATCGGTACTTAAAGAAAAGGATTCCGAATTTAAATTAAACTGTTATATTCGTTTATAACGAATCGTAACACATCAACAAAGCACGTGTCGTAAATTAAAAGTGAATTTCGGAAGTTGGATCTTAGATCTTTATGGATCAATATGTATGTGAACAACTTGCGTTATTAATATAAGGTGGCCTCCGGTAGGTTAGTGCTTAGTGTTTTAGTCTGGTAGACCGGAGGTGGTGGGTTCGATTCCCACCTGAGGCACTGTTTAAGGAGCGCACAACAGGCCCGATAGAGGCCTAGGTGTATTTCTTCGAATTTGATATCAGAATTATGGATGTAAAAGGAAAATATAAAATTAGGTTTGGCCCAAAAACAACTAATTTCTAGAAAGTTATTTCGATGTTAATTAAAACGTTGCAAGGCCCATTGGATTTTTCTTTCTAAACTAGTCCAAAACTTAAGGTCCCAAAAATAAACTATCAATACCTCTAGCAAATTTAATTGCCTCTGTGATACATCTTTAAGATGGTTCAGAGAGTGATTTATTTTAAGTTTGGATTGTCTACTGTTGGAATCATATGTTTTATTTCAAAGTGTCAACCGTAAATTAAAGTTATTGGTATATTGAGATATATACATTATTAACCCACTATCTAGTTAAATGAAAGAAAATAATCTTACCAACTAAATGGCCAATTACTAAAGTACAACATCTTCATAATCCTAATAATTAGACACATACAAAAATATATTTTCTTAGTTTATAATAAATTATTGCTCAGCAACAACCCCCAATCGAGACAAGGGTAAAAATCTCATTTGTTTAATCTTTTACTAATTGCAACGAGCTTCAATAAACCCAAGACACACAAACTCAAAATAACTCTTAATAAAAAAATAATAATTCTTATATTTTTTATAGAAAAAACACACTCATAAATAAGAAGAAAAAAATATATTGTAGAACAAATAAAGGCAATTAGAAGGATTATAGTTGTAAGTAAATGCTACTTGAACAACCAACCCTCAAGTAATTCTAATCCCCTTTTTACACAAATATTTACTACACAAATTGCATTTAAACCCACGTTTTAGAACTGGTGATGATGATGATTATCTTAAAACACCCACAGTTTTCTAAACTAGCAATAGCAAAATGTAAGAAAAAAATATATTAAAACCTAATTAAAATAATAAACTGCAGAAATAAATTATATAGATTTAGAGTTAAACCAAAAAGTAATTGAAAGAAATTGCATTAAAAATGGAGGGAGAAAGAAAGAAAATCAAATAAAAAAACTTAATATGGCAATTTATCATAAAACAGTTGCTTAGAAAACTAAAAAAAAACTTAAGAAATTAAATGCGTAGTTAATTATTATTTTTTTATTGAATTAACTCAAGAAATAACATTTATTAAATAATAAATAGCTTTTTGTGCTTAAGCAACAGGTGACATTTTAGTTAGCAACATACAATTTTCAATATTGTTTTCAAATCCCCTTTAACACGTGTTGAAGGTTTTATGTGGTAGTGGGTTTTTGGTTTCCATGAATGCATTTAAAGGTTATTTTGTGTAAACAATTTTTTTGTTTATTTGTATGTAATTAAAAAAACGTGATAATTGTTTATAGTTTGGAATTGAAGTCGTATTAAAGTTTATTGAAAATAATATTTTGACATTTTAACCAAAATGAACGACAGGCTATTTTCTATCTGAAAGATAGAAATTTTGTCTGAAAGATAGACCATTTTTTTAGAAATGTGGTATAAAAGACAAGGTAAACCTTCCTATAGAACTTTTGTTTGAAAGACAAACAATCCTTATATAGAAATATGAAAGACAGACAATTTATATAGAAATGTTGTCTGAAAGAGGGGCAACTTTTCAGACAAAACTTCACAGACAACTTTTCTATAGAAATACTTTCTGAAAGACGGACAACTTTTCTATACAAATGTTGTGTTAAAGACAAGACAATTCTTCTATAGAAATTATGAATGAAAGACAGAAAATTGTTTTATAGAAATGTTTAAATTTTTCTGTAGAACTTTTCAGACAAAACTTTACAGACAACTCGTTGTCGCAATCTAAACTTTATGCACATCCGTTGTCTAAAAGTTAACAAACGTTGTAAGCTCAAAATGCGTTATAAATAGTGAGCTTATCACGTTTGTTAACATTTAGACAACGGATGTGCAGAAAGTTTAGATTGCGACAACGAATTGTCTGTAAAGTTTTGTCTGAAAAGTTCTACAGAAAATTTGAAACATTTCTATAGAACAATTTTCTATCTTTCATTCATAATTTCTATAGAAGAATTGTCTTGTCTTTATGTTGTTGTATGCATGTATATACTTGACAATGGATGTTATTGAAAAATTTGGTGTTAATTTGGTACCAGGCGTGTACATTTTTTTCCTCTATGTAGACAATCTTTCTGCAGAAATGTTGTATGAAAGATGGACAACTTTTCTATAGAAATGTAGTGTAGTGTAGTGACAGACAATTATTCTATAGATAAGTGGTCTGAAAGATACGCAAAACTTTTCTATACAAATGTTGCGTGAAAGACAGACAATCTTTCTATAGAAATGTTGTCTAAAAGACATAATCTTTCTCTAAAAATGTGGTGTGAAAGACAGACAACTTTTCTATAGAAATTTTGCTTGAAGGAAATAGAAATTTTGCCTGAACGACAGACATGCGTTCTATAGAAATGTTGTATGAAAGACAGACTACCTTTCTATAGAAATTTTGCCTGAACGACAGACATGCGTTCTATAGAAATGTTGTGTGAAACACAGACATCTTTTCTAGAGCCATCTGAAATAGAGCCATCATTCCTATAGAAATGTTGTGTAAAAGACAATCTTTTTATAGAAATGTTGTCTAAAAGGTAGACATGTGTTCTATAGACAACTTTTTTATATGGAAATATTGTTTGAAAGACAATCAAGCGGCTTTTCAACCTTTCATATAATCATTGGCTGGACATTTCAACAAACAATTTTTCCACATTCATAATACATTCTTCCTTTTTATGAAAAATTTATATTTCTTATACAAATTTTATTTTCCAAATAACAACTTTATTAAAGGTCCTATTGTTGCTTCCTCTTCTTCTTGCTATACAATTTTTGTGTGGAAGTTTTTTTCCATTCCTTGTTTTTTTTTTGTATAACAATTGTCTCTTCTTAAAAACGGAAATTGTTTTCCAGCTGTTACTTGTCTTTGATATACACGTTAATGTAGTTAAGTTTTAGCAACTTGGGGTCATTTTTTTTTGCTCTGGCAAATTGATTTTCCTAATGGAAACTTTTTCGTTTATACATTTTCATTTAGTACAATTTGTTCTTTTATAGTTTAGGTACTTTACTTAGTATTTTAAAGGACTTCCTGTAATTTTCAGAAGAGTGTTTTATATGCTTCTTGTATATTTCTCTCTATTATAATTCAATTGATTAGCATTGTCATCATTAACTAGCGATGTCATTGAAAGAAAGAAAGATAGAAAGAAGTTAAAGATGAGAAGTAGGAGAGTATTTGGGAACAAGTAAAATGGACAGCATCATAACCTTCCATTTCGATTTTGTATTTAACAGGGTATTTAATATAAGTTGTATATAACTTTTAGCAATATGTTAATACAATTAAAAAGTTATAATACAATTTTATTTATTCAACAAAAAACAGAAAAGAAAAAAAATATAAACGCGTAATTCAATTGTAGCTATAAAAGCAAAAGACACTAGACAGATCCTGTGGCTTATTGTTTATATAATTAAATTTTATAATAAAAAATAAAAAGGAAATATGGAATACTAACTTTACTAAGGAATCAATAGCACATATTGTTATTTAGTTTTCCTTGCAATCCTTTTAGCTTTTCAATACAAAAATTACAAAATAATATTATGAAATTTCGTAAAATATTCATAATAAATTTCTTTTATATAGAAATAAAACTTTCCACGGCTTTTGGGTTTATTATTATTTTTGCAACTTGTTGCTGGGCGTTTTTTTTTTTTTTTTTGGCAAAAAAAAATACTCGTAAAGATTAGATAAAACATTTATTTATTTATTATGAAATAATAATAAATATGGACAAAATATACCATATGGCTGTTAACATTATAATTACAATTAGATAATAAAAAAATCCATAAATATGTTGTCTCTGCTTTGTTACAGATTACATACTTATATTTGAAAATAATAATTATTATTAAATAGATAATCCATACATGACATAATTGAGACCAGGTAGTTTATTGCATAAAGGAATGTTCCAGTATGTTTAAAAATTTATTGAAATTGAAAACGCCAATATGGTAACACTGATCATTAGATCTTAGCCCGTACCCTCCCTACTATATATTTGACCCAATTTAAATTAATCAAAATTTTTTAACTACAACGCCATCTATCGAGTAAATTTAGAATTTTTTTAGTTTTCGTTTATTTCTAAAGATTATAATTTTATTATGAATTCTGCTTAAAAATTCTTATAAAATATGATTGTATTTGAATATATGGAAATCTAAATTCAGTTTTCTCCAAGAAAACAGAACACATTTGTGACGACATGGCGTATACTTTATAATTAATTTTAATTTGTCGAATATTGCTAATACGCCACATATGTTTACACTGCCAATCAGACATGTAAAATAGACTATAGACTAGACTATATACTAGACTATAGACTAGACTATAGGCTAGACTATAGACTAGATTATAGACTAGACTATAGACTATACTATAGACTATACTATAGACTAGACTATAGACTAGACTATAGACTAGACTATAGACTAGATTATAGACTAGACTATAGACTAGACTATAGACTAGACTATAGACTAGACTATAGACTAGACTATAGACTAGACTATAGACTAGACTATAGACTAGACTATAGTCTAGACCAACGGTTCCCAAATGGGGGTCCGCGGACCCCTAGTGGTCCGTAGTAAAATCCTAGGGGGTCCGCGAAGACGAACGAAAAAAACATGAATAGACAATATTCTTTTATATGTATGTACAAATATCTCCAATTTTTGTGCAATAATCCCAAATTTTTTGGTGACTTTTTGAATTTTATTTTTTCGGTTGTTTATCAGGAAGAAGCTAGGCCCTACAAATTTATTGTATAACTTTTATAAAGTAAAGTATTGCGTGATTTGTAATTTTTATTTCCTGTATATGTACTGAAATAATGGTTTTTATTTCAGACAAATAATACTCTGCCTTACAATTAAATTAGGGATACTGGTATTCCGGAGTATGAAGTTCAATTCAAAGACAAGCTCATTACAGATTTAAGTTTATCAAATTGTAAGCAAAAATGTTCTCGTTTGAAGGGACTAAAATTATATATTTTCAAAACAGAGGTGACTCTTTATGCATCTCTTTATAAATATTCCAATCCGAAGTGATACACAGATTTTAACTTGATTTTGTCGACCAATACATATTATTAAATTAACATCAGAAAATCCATAGCGTTTCGCGTAAATATGTAGCCAAAAACCATGAATAATTCGTTGGTATTTTAAAATTCAAATTTAAGTTCCAAATTCACAGTACTTTAACAAAGAGTTCAAATCATATATTATGCGGATAACGCATTCCGCAACAACATAGAAGAAGTCCAACTTTCTTATATTATTTTCCCGAAAACTTAGCTCACTTACTCAGTTCACCCTTTGCAATCGCAACAAATTTTTGAAACGTGACTCCTTAAGCACATGTGACAATATTTGATAAAGAAACCTTTTCGCTACCTTGAAGAAAAATGAACATGAAAGATCTCACGATCATAAAATGAAACATCATGAAACATATCAACAAAGAAGTCATTCTATCTTCAAAACATGCAATTGAAAACCTTTCTGAAATATTATATATTCTCAATATACGGGAATATTTTATAGATATGACATCTCTACATTTATTAGACCTAGGGATTAATGGACTAGGTCAATTTTCGGATGGACAATTATTTAGAACAATAGAATATCAAAATATGTATGGGGGTCCGCGAAATTAAATAAGTTCTTCAAGGGGTCCGCGAAGTAAAAATCGGTGGGAACCGCTGGTCTAGACTATAGACTAGACTATAGACTAGACTATAGACTAGACTATAGACTATAGACTAGACTATAGACTAGATTATAGACTAGACCATAGACTAGACTATACGCCACATATGTTTACACTGCCAATCAGACATGTAAAATAGACTATAGACTAGACTATATACTAGACTATAGACTAGACTATAGGCTAGACTATAGACTAGATTATAGACTAGACTATAGACTATACTATAGACTATACTATAGACTACACTATAGACTACACTATAAACTAGACTATATACTGCCCTATTGATTGCTATGTAGACTACTATACTAGACTGGACAATATACTGGCCTATTGATTGCTATGTAGACTACTCATTCACAGGTTAAAAGTTAGAAAAAGTACCGAAAATATCGCGGGGGTACCGCGGTATTTATCGATATCAAAAAGTACTAAACTATTGATTTTTCCATGCCTGCAGTGAAATAATGAAAGTTAAAGCTGTGATACACGGTTGTCAGATCTTACAACGTTGCCATTAAAATGTACAGAAAAATGTCTAACAATCGTTTGAATTTATAATTTTTCTTTTGCAACGTTGTCAGAAAAAGCATTACTGACAATGTGCAAGACAAAATATGTAAGTTGACTCTGTTGTTAGACATTTTTCGCACATTTTACTGCCAACATTGTAAGATCTAACAATCGTGTATACACAGCATTAGTAAAATTGCTAAAAATATTTGTATTCTTTTGTTTCATACGTCGTTGTAGAAACATTATTAATAAAACTAATTAAATTTCATAATAATAACAAATAGAATCATTGTGACATATGACATTTGTAAATTCTATTTGACAATAAAATTTAATTTTAATCAGCTGAAATTCAAATATAAATATAATATAACACATTTTAAACTAATGACATTTGCAATAACAGGCTTTCTAAAGAAATAACTTCGTTACTGTTATTACTAATTAGATATTTATTAAAAATATATTTTTTTATTTATGTATTGTTTTGTTCAGTTTGAATTTCTTTGAAATATAACTAATTTTAGTAACATGTTCATGTATGCATGCTGTTATGCATAAATATTCGGTATATGTATATAAATAACCTACAGCTAAATCGAATTTGGAATAAAATTGTTATAAAAAAGTAGAGAAAACATAAAAACAGCAGCAAGTGTATTTACTTTAGTAAATTAAATATAAACAAAGTGAAAAACTTTTACTAGAAAAACATACATTGTTTTACATACACTCAACAGTGTTGCCAGATTCAGAATTTTTTTTACATTTTATCAAATAATATTTAGAGAAATATTTTAAGATCGGTGAACTCCTTTTAATAATCTCTTAAGATCTTTTAAGTTTTTCTAGCGCCATTTTATTTCCGATTTGGCTTAATTTTTACTTAACACCTGATACGCATAAAAAACTAAAACATGTTTATATCTTGGATATTTATGGATCGATTTTTGAATAGGAAACTTCTCGAAAGCATGTCTGCCAGAATTGTTGAAGATTTAAGTTCCAAATATATCTCAAAGATATTTTATTTTAACCAAATATACAGATGAACGGGCAGACGAATATAGCTGTGTCCTAGACTAGGTCCTAAGAAGTAAAGACGAACTGCTCGAGTTATGCGAACTAGATAGTGAAACTTATACAAACACAACGTGTAATCTACTACATCAAAGGTACTAGATGATGAGAACGGTCGTGAACCAGACAATATAATTGCGTAGAAGACGTCTTAAGCATAATTAATATGATAAACTGCCAGTAGGAGTCCGAATGCGCAGAGAAATGGAGAAGAATAACTGAATAGACTATAGCTCACCCCACGATCAAGCTATATCTGTTCGTCTGTTCTTGTGCCTGTCAAAAGTACGAGCTAGAGGGCTGAAATTTTTCACCAATGTTAATAGTATTAAAAATAGGCAACGTTTGACCCTAGACCCCATATAATGACCAATACAAAATACGACTAACATTCATACAAATACAAATAGAGTTATAAAATTTGATATGAACCTAAATCTCTTTACCAAATTTCACAAAGGTCGTTCCAATATTGACCCTACTCCCACTCTAAGAGAATATTAGTTAATTGTCAATAAATCCTTTAAAAATTAAGATATTTACCTATATCGCCAATAGAAGTAAAATTTTTGTTCCCTTGAAATTTTCGTGAACTTGTTGTGAACGATTCATTCACAATAGATGATTTTGTATGCAACAGCTGTTCAATGTTTACAAAATTCCTTCAACAAATTTCACAACAGGAGAATTTTTTTCACGACAAAAAAAAGTGAAAAGGGAACATATTTGACGTGAAATGTTGATTGGCGATAGGGGTGATTAAGAATAAATATTATTAGAACTTGACACTTTCTTGACTTCTAAAGGACCCGGTCCATAATTGACCAAAGTCCCAATTAAAACTCCTATTCCAAAAATCACCCTGTCCCTCATTTTAAAATCAGTTCGACATATTATTTCATAAACTTCAAAAGAGGAGATAACTACCTTTGCTTCTATAACTTTCATACCCTCTCCGTTTAAGCTTTAATTCAAATTTTCACTCTAATTCTATAAACATTTCAACAGCAACTTGTTGATATTCTTTAACTTTATTATACATACATAAAATTTGCAAGTGTGTATGTGTAAATTAACTCTAATAATCTCTCTGTTTTATTATACACTTATACATACATAACTATTATATTATACTAATGCATATAAAACTGTTGTTATTGTTTTTTTACTTTCATCTTTAAATCATTTTCATAAACAAATTATAATTCTCCACTTAGTATGAGGGTGTAAGTAAAAGTAGTAATAAATGAAAACATATGTTAGAATTTCTTAGAAAGGACGACACACAGGGATAAACGCATATGTACATACAAAGATGCAATTTGTTTATACTCATTATCCTGATGCAATATGTTTCTGCTTTTAATACAAAATTTTAGTGTTTACATTATCTAATAACACTGCTTGCTATTAACAAATAATATTAAAAGTTTTTCTAATTATACTTTAGCTATTAATAACTTTCTCCTCCCTTAGTTTATGCCAATTTAGTCCCTATTTTATTTATTTAAGGATTTATTAACACAATTTTTTGTATACATTGTAAATATTTGTCATGTGTTTGTTGTTTGTTA
Source organism: Lucilia sericata (assembly GCF_015586225.1). Lineage (NCBI taxonomy): Eukaryota > Metazoa > Arthropoda > Insecta > Diptera > Calliphoridae > Lucilia > Lucilia sericata. The sequence continues at coordinate 208,062 of NW_023994640.1, forward strand.
ATTTTTAGTTTTTTTTTTTCTATTTCGTTTTCTTTTTTTGTTTACCAGACATGATAAGCATGAAAATGACCAAAATGTATTGACGTAAATTCAAATGATGATTATTATTGTTGTTATTATTATTACTCTCTATGTTGTTTTAGTATAAGTATTAAATTGTGTAAAAGGGTGGGGAAAGTAATTTTTTTTCTAACTCATAATTTGTATTACAACTTTGTTTCTCTTGCTCTTACTCTCTGCTGTTTAAGCTTTGCTTTTTGTATTTTTTTTTTTTTGTTATCCTTTTTTTATTATCTGTTTTGAGTTTTTAGTAAACGGAAATAAAAAGCTTTTTATTTTCTATTTGGTTTTTGTTACAATAATATTTCGATGTGTATATTTTTATAGGCGCCACTATGCTGTTGTCTATTTTTAACTCTAAATAAGCTTTTGTTTTTGTAAAGTTTTCTAGAAATATGTATGTACTTGCATTGTATGTGTTTAAAATACTTATACAAAAGTATTTGAGAGTTAAGAGGGGATAAGTTGCATTTACACAATTAAACTACAGGAATAATTTTAAACCTTTTTAGGCGATTGTTCTTTAATTGTTAATTAATGATTTATTATTTTAATATATATTTTTAAGTTTTTTTAACTTATTTATTTTTATGTTTAGAGGTTAATTGTCTAAAATTTACTAATTGCTTGGAAACTAAAAATAACCATAATAATTAACCCTTTAAAAGTTTGTTTCAAAAATGTTTAAATATTATTTTGCAGGAATTCATTTGTAGTAAAAAGTTTTATAAAGTTTAACAAACTTTTTCATTTATTTTAAAAAAAAAATTGTTTATATGCACCTTTTAACAAAGTAGTTTTTAACATAAAAACTTTATTTGTAGTAAAAAGGGTAAAAAACTAATTTAAAAAAATAAAAAAAAAACATTGAAATTTAGGAAATAGTTGAAAAGTAGAGAACTAAAGGCAGTAATCTTTACTTTTGAAGAAAATAAGAAAATTTTATATTTCTAAAGTTACAAAAACAGCAAACTCCAATAGAGGAAAACAACAGTATTTCCTTTAATCGTTAGATTGGGACCAACAATTTTATTGGCTAAAAGTCAATTTGTTATTGATTCTTCGGCTGATTACTATTACATATACATATGCAAGTGCTACAACGCCAATATATTATTTTATGAAAAACTAGACATTGCCTCCTTTGATTCCATACCAATCAAAAAGGGAAATTCAAAAATAACTTTTTTAAAAAAATACCGAAAATTTTCTTTAAAAAATAGTTTCTTGAACCAGTTTTCTGTAGGAAAATGGTCTACTTGGCAGTTTTCTAAAGAAAATTGTCATCTTCAGACTATTTTTAAAAGAAAAGTTTCTTCTTAAGAGAAACTTCTATATAAAAAGGTTTTCTTCAGAAAAAAGACATATTTTTATAGAAAGTCTCTACATAAGACAGTTTTATATAGAAGTGACATCTTTATACAGTTTTTATAGAAAGTATTCTATTGAAAAGTTTTTTTTTATATAAAAGATTCTTCTTATTATAAAAGATTCTTCTTACGAGAGTTTTCTTACCTTATTTAGAAAATTTTCAATAGAAAAGTTTTATGTAAGAAATTCTACTTTCTATAGAAAAGTGTCTACTTAAGACTTCTAAAGAAAAGTTTCTTCTTGGCAGTTTTTCGAAAGAAAAGTGTCATCTTTAGACAGTTTTATACACATAACTTTCTTCTTAAAAGAGAATTCTATAAAAGAGGATCTTATTTAAACAGTTTTCTATAGAAAAATCTTTTAAAATAGTTTGCTATAGAAAAGTGTCTTATCTAGACAATTTTCTACAGAAAAGTCTCTACTTAGACAATTTTTTTCTGTAGAAAATTTAATTTTAAGACAATTTTCCATATAAAGTGTTTTATATAAGAATGTTTCTAATTATGTCAGGTTTTTTACTGAAAAGTGTCTTCTTCTCAGTTTTCTTAAGAAAGTGTTGACTGCAGACAGATTTTTTAATTAAAAAGTATATCCTTTAGGGAGTCTTATATACACTAATTTCTTCTTAAAAGAGATTTCTATAAAAATAACCTTATTAGTACAGTTTTCTATAGAACAATTTTCAAATCAATTTTCTAAAGAAAAGTCTCTTCTTAAGATAGTTTTTTTTTTATAGAATACTGTCATTTCTATTCAGTTTTCTATAGAAAATAGTATTTCTAGAAAAGTATCTTAAAACAGTTTTCTATGAAAAAGCTACAATCTCTTTCTATAGAAAAGTGAATTTTAGACGTGTCTATAGACACGTTTTATCAAAGTAAGTCTCTAATTAATACAGTTTTTTACGGAGAAGTAACTTCTGAATTAAAGTTTTTTCTTGGCAGTTTTATTAAGAAAAAGTCACCTTTAGACCGTTTTTATAGAAAAGTATATCCTTTAGAGAGTTTCTATACACAGAGTTTTCTATAGAAAAGTTTTGTGTAAAAAAGTTTCCTCTTAAACAAATTTTTTAAATAAAAGTCTCTTAGGGCATTCTACAGAAAAGTATCAATTCTATACAGTTTTCTATAGAAAATTGTATCTTCTTAAGACAGTTTTCTATAAAAAAGTTACAAAAGTGTCTCCTTAAGACCGTGTTTTTTGATAGTTTTCTAAACATAAATTTCTTCTTGGAAATACAAATTTCCAAAGAAAAGTCTCTTCATAAGATAGTTTTCTATAGACAGTTTTCTATAGAAGAGTCTCTATTAAAAGATTTCTATAGAAAACTGTCTTAAGAAGATATGTGAAATTTAAAAAGTTGTCTATATAAAATATCTTTTTAAACATTTGGCTGTATAAAATTTCTTCTTAAGAAAGATTTATATATAAAAGTGTCATCTTAAGACTATTTTCTATAGAAAAGTTTCTTAATTAAATGGCCTTTTATAGAAAAGTGTCTACATTAAACAGTCTTCTACAGAAAAGTGTATACTTAAACAACTTTTTTTTATAGATAAGTCCCTTATTAACATTTTTTCTATAGAAAAATTTCTTCTTTAGAAAGATTTTTATAGCAAAGTTTATTTTTTGTAATACATACATATACTCCATTATTATTAAACACGATTAATTCATTATATTTGACATTTAATAAAATTAATTATTTTAAAATTCACTATATAAAGGTTAAATATCAATTTACTTAACAATATGATAAATAAATAAATAAATAAATAAATAAAAATATGGTATAATTGACCAGAAAAAAAAACGCTTTAACCTTATAACTTTTTATTAATACAGACACACACACTCACACATAAGTGTGTTTTGTATCCATTCCATATAATTTAATTGTCCAACATATCAGACTCCAATTAAACATTTTAATTTTTTTCTTTGAAAAAATAATAAAAAAAATCCTACACAAAAAATAAAGATGAATATGTCATTATTATACTTTTTTCCAAAAACTAATTATTACTAATTAAAATGAGTATGATAATGAAACATATACATCCACAGTTTAATAATAATAATAAAATGTATAAGAGAGAGGGGCAATGGCAACATTGCAATTAAAAAATCCAACAAAATTGTACAACTCAAAAACAAGAGAATGGCTTTAAGAACAACATTATTGTTATTAGAAAATAAATAAAAATAACCCTACACACACTTATCCATAAACATTGGTACATGTGTTGTAGGTGTAAACATACTCATACGACTTAATTCACTTACATACAAACAAACATTTAAGCTTACACATGGTTTAAGTATTAGTTTTTTGTTTTTGTTTTGTCTTTATTTTACACTCTTTATTACTCTTCTCTTTCTTTTATTTTACTTTCTACTTTGGGCTTCTTCCTGTGTTAAGGCATGTTTGTAAGTGAATGGGTGTTTGTGTGTATTTTTGTGAGGTAGAGAAGAGAAATTGCGTAGGTCGTTGCATTAACAAAAAAATATAAACAACAACTACAATAACAACAATTATAACAAGTATACGCCGTGTATGCATGAGTATTTGAAATGTTGTTAGCTTTGTTTTGCAAGCACAAGAATAAAAATGAAAAAAAGCTTTCATCCTACTTTTTTTCTTAACATTTGCTGTTGAATTCTTTTGAATCCTACAACAAAACATAAAGTGCCAAAAAAAGGAAATCCCTAAAAGTGTGGTCAACTTTAGCAGGAAATTGTTGTGCAATAAAGTTAAAAACCCACGGAATTTGTGTAAATTATACATTTAAAGTTAGAAATAAAGGTTTGTTTGCCAAGAAATTAGCTTTAGACTAATGTTTATTGAACTAATTGCTGAAAGAAAATGCTTATAAATAAAATGTTTTCTGTAAGAATTTTGTCATTTTGATGAATGACAAATAAAAAATCGCTTAATTGACCTTACTAAACGTAAAAGCATGAAGAAATCTATCCTTTTTGCAAAATTCTTTATCTTGTTATTTATAAGAAGGCGTTAAGTCTATATGATTCTTTTGGCCCAAACTCCTAAAAGCATTTTTTCAGCTAAAAAACAAAACTAAATAAAATGTTGATATTTTCTCTCTTTTCTAGGACCTATTATTTTTATTGCTTTTTAGCACAAGTAGTAAAGAATACTTCGACCCAAAGTGTTAGTGTAAGAAAATGTTGATTTTATTAAAACCCCTAGCAAAGTTTCTTTTAGCTGGAACATTCTTACCAGCAGCAGCAGTAGCAGGAGTTGATGTTGTTGTTAAAAGAAAATCTTTTTTTAGCTGAATTCTATTTTTAGAATTCATTCATTTGCTAACTATATGATGTACATTTGATAATGTATACAATATTTACACATTCACACTAACTCGCACACACTCAAACATTTTATATTTATAACTAAACAAACATATGAATGTACATATATACATACATATATAAAATATATAGCAAATGTTTGAAACTTTTGTATACTCATATTACGACGTTATTTTGTTCATTTTCAATCTAGTGACGTATTGAAATTGTTAATCGTGTTTATATTATATATACAATTGAAAATAAATACATTTACGAGGATTATAATAGTACACACTCACATACAGGCACTGCAAGTTTATGTTAGGAAATTTCAAAAACTTTCATTCAGCTTTACGATGTAAGGGAAATGAGAAATTTTTTGATTAATTTTGAAAAGAAAGAGTTTTTTAATATTCTTTTGATTTTAAGTGGTATACAAGGCGTATGAGTTATATTTATTTGATTGTTTTAAAAAAAATATTTATCATACGTATTAGGTTAAGGTATTTAGGAATTTATTTATTCATCTGAATTTCAATATATTTTTTTTAAATAATAGTTTTCCTTTCCTTGCTTTTTATGGAAAAGTCACTTTTAGAGACAGTTTTCGATAGAAAAGTATCTTTTGTCCTATAGAAAAGCCTCTTCTTATGCCAGTTATCTATAGAAAATTTAGAGTCTCTCTTCTTCATACAGATTCCTTTAGATAAATCTTTCCTTTTGACACTTGCCTATAGAAAATTCTATTCCATAGACTTTTTTCGTTAGAAAAATCTCTTCTATAGACAGCTTCCTAAAGATAAGTTTCTCATTTCAACAATTTTTTACAGAAAAGCCCCTTTTATAGAAAGTTTTCAATAGAAAGATCTCTTCTATGGACAATTTTCTATAGAAAATCTTTTCATTAGAAAATCCTCTTCTTAACACAGTTTTCTATAGAATTGAACTTAAACCTTTTGAAAGTCAGATAGTTTTCAATTCAAAAATACCCTTCTATAGACAGTTTTCAATAAAAAGGTTTCTTCTATGGGCATTGTTCTATAGAAAATATTTTCTTTAAAATATATATAAAATTCTCTACTTTAAACAGTTTTCTACAGAAAAGTCCCTTCATCAGTCCATTTTCTATAAAAAGACTCTTCTATAGACAGTTTTATATAAAAAAACTTTCTTCTATGGACATTGTTCTATAGAAGAGTATTTTCTTTAGATAGTTTTCTTTATAATATTCTCTTCTTAAGAAAGTATTCTATAGAAAGTCTCTTCTAACAGTTATCTATAGAAAAAGGTATATTTTTAAAGTCTCTTCTTCACTGTTTCCTTTAGGTCTCTTCTTTTGACACTTTTTTAAGAAAATTCTCTTTTTAGTCATTTTACAATAGAAAAGTATTTTCTATAGACCTTTTCCTACAGATAAGTTTCTTTTTTAGACAGTTTTTTATTTATGAAATAGTCCTTTTTGTAGACAGTTTTCTATAAAAAGACAGCTTTCTTTATAGAATTTTCTTCTTAAAACAGTTTTCTATAGAAAAGTTCCTTCTTAAGACAGTTTTCTAATGAATTTTGAATTTAAACCTTTTGAAAGTCAGACAATCTTCTATAACTCTTCTATAGATAGATTTATATAAAAAGCTTTCTTCTATGGACATTATAATATTCTCTTAAGAAAGTATTCTATAGAAAAGTCTCTTCTTAAGACAGTTTTCTATAGAATTGAATTAAACCTTTTGAAAGTCAGACAGTTTTCTATAAAATATACTATTCTGTAGTCAGTTTTCCATTGAAATGTCTTTTCCATAGACAAAATAAAAGTCTTTTCTTAGGCAGTTTTCAATGACAAGTTCTCTTTATAGAAAAGTCTCTTCTTAATACAGTTTTTCATAGAAAATTTGTTTATTAAGACAGTTTCCTACACAGTCTCCTACTGTCTTTTCTATAGACAGTTTCCTACAGATAATTTTCTTCTTTAGAAAGGTTTTTATAGAAAACTACCTTCTATAGACAATCCTAAATAGTAAGATTTCTTCTATGGACAGTGTTCTATAAAAAGTCTTTTCTTTAGACAATTATCTATAGAAATTTTTCTTATTAAGAGAGTTTTCTACACAGTCTCCTACTGTCTTTTCTATAGACAGTTTTCTACAGATCATTTTCTTCTTTAGAAAGTTTTTTATAGAAAACTACCTTTTATAGACAATCTTCAATAGAAAGATCTCTTCTATGGACAGCGTTCTATACTTAGTTAGTTAGTCAGTTTGAAAGGAGTATATATATACATCAAATGCGAAGAAATAAACCAGGGTCTCAGGAAGGAATCGAAACCTCAGATCTACCAGACTAGAACACTAACCACTAACGTACCGGAGGCATCAGCGTTCTATAAAAAAGTCTTTTCTTTAGACAGTTATCTATAGAAAAAGCTATTCTAAGGACAGTTTTTAGAGTATTTTAGACAATTTTCTATAGAAAAACTTTAACTTTTCAAAGTCTCTTTCGCAGACATTTTTTTTATAGAAAAGTCTCTTGTATAGATAGTGGAAAAGTCACTTCTATAGAGAGTCTTCTATAACAACAATTCAGTGAAAATTTTGAAAGAACAAGTTTCGAAATTCTAGAAAAATTAGATTAAATCAGTCTTGCAATAAGTCTTAAAGCAAACACAAATTTTCTTAAGATTTATTTATTAATTTAAAGAATTTTAAATCAGTTTTTTATTTTTCATTGCAGCACTATAATTAATAATAACATCAAAAATTCCCCGAAAATAATCTTGCATAATGTAATCAAATAACTAATAAGGTAAGTGTTAATTTTTAATAGAAATTTTTTTCATATTAATAATTTTCTCCAAAGTCTTAAACGGAAAGCAACACCTAACATTTCTCAGAAATAGCAATTTGTTTAACACGATTAACAACAAACATTTGTATATTACAACAGCAACAAATAACTTAATACTACGAAAACAATTTAATTTAAATAAACTGACATTTTCATTTTTCTAACACGTAAATTCATATTAATCATACGCTCCCCCTTCTACACAAAAATAAATTTACACAATAATAATTTTCAAGAAAATTTTAACAACTTTATTTAAATATAAATAATGTCGACAAAAGAACAATTTTATTTAAATTTAAAAAAAATGGACTTTTAATAACATTTTTATAATGTCTTGCATAAATAAACAACTAAAATGTGTAAGAAAAACTCCTTCAAAAAAAAATACATAAATTTGTTTCTAGTAAAAAATAAAGAGAATAAAACATACGCGAACATTTTTTAGATAATAATTTGTTTATTATAAAAGTAAAGTGGAAAACCCATATTTTTAATATATAATATAACGGCGTGTGTTCTTCTATCATTAAAATGTGGAGTCAATACCACTTGAAAAAAAATATCCACCAACCAACCAAGCGTAAACGACAGCAGCAGCAACAGTAACGCCAACGCAATCAACAATTTCTTTTTTTTTTTCAGTTATTTTCGAAACTATGTATAAGCAAACAAAGAATCAAGAAATATACATTTTGTATGGAACCTAAACCCTCCTACTAAATGACAGGTTGCCTTACTGGCTAACTGACTGACAGTGTGACTGCCTGTCTTTGACTTTAGGCGTTTAACTGTTTATTAACGATAAGTATGTGTGTTTTTGAATACATAAATACTTACATACATACATACATATTTGGTATAATTTTCGTTTTTTTTATTCCACATATTTTATAAATTTGTTTAAATACTGCAAATGTTTGGTTGACAGAGTCAGTCATTCATACATAAATATGTACATATATGTACATAAGTATAAGTGGATGTGCCCTCTTAATTGTATGAGTGTGTTCAAATAGAAAGTTTTTTTTTGTAATTTTTTTTATTTAAAATAAACAAATACGAGATTTAGACATATTTTCAGGGCAAATAATAGATTTCCAAGAATTTGTTATGCTGTAATACTGTAAACTGTTTGTAAAGGAATTATTTCATTTTGAATTTGGAAGTGAATTTTTGATTAAAGATACTTGGATCTAACTTCGTCGAATGCCTGACAGTGGTAACGAAAGTACTCCAAAGTTTCACTGTCCTCTCCACATGCTCTACATTCGTCTGAATCCGCACATCAAATTTTGTATAGATGTGCCCGTAATATTGTAATATTGTGTGTCCACTCAGAATACGTACCATGATACTAACCTTGGACTGGCTCATTGTGAGAAGATTTTTCATCTTGCTCTCATCAGGGTCACCCCATAGGATTTATGTGGTGCTACCCAAGAGGCCTTATAGGATTCTCTCAGCCATATTTTTAATTCAGCTTTTGTTGCGTCGAATGGTTTTGCTTAAGTCAGGTTAACTACCTCGAGCTCCTTTCCCTTTAAAGCTATTACATTCGCCCTTTCGTTACCGACTACTCCCGAGTGGCCTGGTACCCATATGATACAAACCTTACCTCTGGGAGAAAGGTTTCTTACAATCCAATACGGTTTTAGATTTAATTCTATCACCTGATATCGCCCTAATTGCCTTCTGGCCATCGGTAAATATATTAAGCCCTGTGGACACCATATTTATTCTAATCCAATTTACACATTGCTCGGGCCTGGCAGCTTGTGTTATGATTAGGTAAACGGTGGTAAATTTCTGTTTCTATGTCTTCAATATAGAACCCCAGTCCCACTTTGTCCTCCAATTTAGAGCCATCCGTGGAACAACGGTTTGCTACTGGTATTTGCTCCACTTGACCAAGACATTCTTTCAGCGTTTCACAGTGGGGCAGAATGGAAATTTTTTGGAAATAAATCTGGCATTTCTAAACGGCTGATCCGATCGGCGTGAGCGTAGCCAAGGAGTATTCGAGTTTAAGTTTTGAAGATGAACCCTGCAGATGCCCCAGGGACGGCGCTGTGGCGGCTCAAAGTAGGGTACCTACGACATGTAAAATTTTTAAACTCGTGCCATTTTTTTGTTTTTCACCCAAATACAAAGATTTCTTCATTTTAGATTTATTAAATATGGTACTTAAAATAGTCTTTAATAAAATAATTAACTAAATAATTTTTAAAAATTGTCCAAATATTTTATTCAACACCAAATGTATGTTCTGTCATACTTAATACTAAAATATGAAAAATATGAAATTAAAGGAACAGGTTTAAATGAACATATTTTTGAATGTAATTGAGATATTGGCTTGAAAATTTTTGTAAAGAATCGAGAATTTCCATATCTAACTAAAAAATGATATTAAGGGATAAATATGGACTAAATTGTTGTAGCTATCTGCGATCCTATTAAAATTTTGATATAAATCATAGTTTTAGAAATTAAACAAATATGTAATATATGACAAAATCTTTATTTATGAACAAAACTCAATGAAATTTTCAACGCTTGTTAAATTTGGCATTTCAAATAAGAATATGCAAAAAAAAATTGAAAAGGTCAAAGGGCATCCCGCAATTCCCAAAAATAGGAATGAAAATCCCAAAAATGGGATTTTTTACTTTTTTGCCCATAGGGTCCACATTTCTTTCAGGGCTGGGAAAATACTTTTGGAGTAAATAGAAAACATATTGAGGTTTCCAAAACTGCTTTCAGTTTTCTGATCCCAGCTTTGGGATTTTAGAACATGTCGCCCAAAGTTGAAGTTTTGATAAAAAATAGGTCATATTCGGAAGGACGCAGTGGCAACATTTTAAAAAAATAGGACAAGTTTTTTACGCCAAAGCGTTCTGCGTAAAGATATATTTTAGAAAACTATAAAATTGTTATATGTTCTTAATAAAAATTTTATTTTATTAATAAAAGAGTTAAGACACATTTTTGGCAAAAAAACGCCAAAAATCTAAAATTTTTTGAATTTTTAAATTAAAAAACGTATATTTTTGGATCTGTAAACGATATTGATCTGAAATTTTTTGTATATTATTGGAAATTTTGTTGTCTAACTAACAAGAAAAAATTGAGTCCATTTGGTCCAAAATTACGCCCGGTATTCAAAAAAAGGCGGACCAAGGTATGGTAAATTTTGTATCACTAAATTTTTAAATGCCTATAACTCGGATATTATAAGAGATAAGTAGTATGTCCAAGCATGTTTTTTCAAGATCTCGTCGAGCGCTTTCACAAAATATAAAAATCTTTGTATTTGGGTGAAAAACAAAAAAATGGCACGAGTTTAAAAATTTTACATGTCGTAGGTACCCTACTTTGAGCCGCCACAGCGCCGTCCCTGGGGCATCTGCAGGGTTCATCTTCAAAACTTAAACTCGAATACTCCTTGGCTACGCTCACGCCAAATTTTATCCCGATCGGATCAGCCGTTTAGAAATGCTAGATTTATTTCTTTGAAACGCCCCACTGTGCGTTTCAAAGTCTCCGACAAGAAAAGTTTTAACGTATAAAGTATTCTTTAGAAAAGTTTATTCTGATAAAGTTGTTCTATAGAAAATGTTTATCCGAATAAAGTTTTTCTATAGAAAAGAGTATCTTAGAAAAATTTTTCCGGATAATAATTTTCTTTATAAAAGTTTATCCGGATAAAATATTTCTATAGAAAAGTTTATCTGAATAAAGTTTTTATTTAAATGTTTATCCGGGTAAAGTATTTCTATAGAAAATTTTATCTGGATATGGTTTTCCTTTAAAAAAGTTTATACGGATAAAGTTTTTCTATGGATAAGTGTATCTGATAAAATTCTTCTATAGTAAAGTTTTTCCGGATAAAGTTTTTGAATAGAAACGTTTATTGGATAATGTTATTATACGGGAAAGATAATATGGATAAAGTTAAACTAAATAAAAGTTTGTTGGGATAAAGTTTTCTATAGAAAGATTGTCTGGATTAATTTGTTTTCTATTTTCTAATGAAGTTTTTGTAATGAAAAGTTTATCCGGACAATGTTTTTCTATAGAAAATTTCACTTGGATGCAATTCTATATAGAAATGTTTATCCGAATAAAATTTTTCTATAGTTAATAGTTAAACCGTATAAAATTTTTCTATAGAACATTTTATCCGGATAATGTTATACTATAGAAAAACTTTATTCGTATAAATCCTTCTATAGAAAAACTTCTCTAACAGTTTTCAATAGAAAGGTCTTTTCTATGGATAGTGTTCTATAGAAAATCTTCGGTTTTCTATAGAATGTTTTTCTATAAAAGTTTACCTGGATACAATTTTATATAGAAATGTTTATCCGAATAAAGTTTTTCTGTATAATAGTATATCCGATTAAAGTTTTTCTATAGAATAGTTCAATCGGATATAGAATAGTTAATCCGGATAATGTTTTTCTATAGAAAAACCTTATCCGGATAAACTTAATAATGCTTTTTATATAAAAGTTTATCCGTATAATGAATTAAGTTTTTTTTAAAAAAAGTTTATCGCCACAAAGGTTTTCTATAGAAAAGCTTATCCGTGTAAAGTTTCACCATATACAATTTTATCCCGATTAAGTTTTTCTATAGAAAAGTTTATCTGGTTTATATTTTTGTTTAGAAAACTTTAATCGGATAAACTTAAATTGAATTTTTCTGTAGAAAACATTAATTTTTTCTTTATTTAGATAAAGTTTTATACGGATAAAGTTCTATTCAAAAAGCTTTAATCCAGTAACGTTATTCTTTAGTATTTTTAATCGATTCAAGTTTTCCCGTTTCAAAACTACTTCACTCTTTTAATTAATTGAAAATTTTGTGTTAAATTGTTATTTATAATTTATCATATTTTTTATAATTTTCCATAAATAAAGAGAAACCCTATTGTAGAAGAAAAGATTCCTAAACGTATTTATGAACATGCAAATTTAATGTAAAGTGAAATATTGTTTATTTTACCATTCTATTTTATAATAATTTCTTTTCTAGTCTATTTAAAATATTTATTCAAATATTCCTATTTCTCTAACACAAACAACTGTAACGAATTTTATTTACCCTTTATGCTGCTGTTTTACTCTTGCCATTGATAAAAATAGTAACGAGTTGAAGAGTTTTAAAGACAAAATATTTAAATAGTTTAAAAATGTTAATTTTATGTTAATATAGCAATATCTACATATTGTTTTTGTGGAGTGTGTCATTAAAAAAGATTTGAATTTATAATGTAAACAAGAAAATATGATCAGATTGTTTTGAGGAAACTAAAACCGATTTAAGCCATTATCTTTAAAATATGAATGATTTCTTTCGTAGTTTGTTCCTTAAGAAATTTTTAATTCAATTCCAAAAAATTATCATTTCTGATAATGAAACGACAATCGGTTGGTCGCTCTATGACAACAATTTACTATAAATATAAATGAAGGATGTAAGAAAAACTTTTTTTTGCGGATTATTTCTTATTTTTACGATACTGCTCTGCATCAAGAATTAATTTGTTGTAGCAGTTATTTTTATATTTATCAGCTGTTGATGGCCGCATTAAAATATGTATTGTCGTTCGTTGGCCGCATGGAAAATATTGAAAGAATAAGAAAGAAAAAATACCAAGAATTGAAAGATTCTTTTATTAGATGTTTAAAATGAAAAAAAACATGTTGAACTTATTTAAAGGATCTTAAATAAATTGATAGGATTTATTGGCAATATTTAAGGAAAATGACACAAGAATATACAAATGATGTGAAAATTTTTAGTTAACTTTATGGGAACTAAAGGCAGCCTGAGACTGTAGTATTGTGACAACTTGTAAGTTCACAATTGACAAACAATCCTTTGCCAATAGTGAGCCTACCACGTTTGTTAACATTTAAGGAAAATGTCATATGAATATACAAATGATGTGAAAATGTTTAGTTAACTTTATGGGAACTAAAGGCAGCCTGAGACTATAGTATTGTGACAACTTGTAAGTTCACTATTGACAAACAATCCTTTGCCAATAGTGAGCTTACCACGTTTGTTAACATTTAGACAACGGATGTGTATAAAATTTAGATTTCGACAACGAATTGTTGCAATGTTGACAACGTATTGTCGTACGTATGTACGACAACGGATGTTATTGAAAAATTATAAACTCTTTGGTGTCAATTTGGTACCAGACGTGTATATTTCCTTTACCCTCAGTGTACGTATATTATAAAAGTTTATCAGAATCAAGTTTTTCTATAAAAAGTTGGTCCGGATAAGTCTTTGTAGTTTGTCCGGATAAAGTTTGTCTATAAAAAAATTTGTCCGGATAAAGTTTTTCTTTAAACACTTTATGAAGCATTCTTTATCCGCATAAACTTAGCTATAGAATCTGTATAAATCTTTTTACATAAAATTTTATCCGAATAACTGTCCGGATAATCTTTTCTATATAACAGGTAAACTTTTCTATAGAAAAACATTGTCAAGATAAAGTTTTCATTAAAAAAACTTAATTCGGATATACTTAAGATAGAAAAACTTTATTCGGATAAGTCTATAGAATGAAAAATTTATTCGGATAAAGTTTTCCTATCTTAAGTATATCCGAATGAAGTTTTTCTAATGAAAAGATTATACGGATAAAGTTTGTTTTATAGAAAAGTTATTCGGATAAAATTTTTGCTTATACATTTTCTAGAGAAAAGTTTATTCGGATAAAGAAAGGTTCGAAAGAAGAAAATTTATAAAACTTTAGGGAACTAAAGACAATCTGTCTCTTTAACATGACGTTTTAAGAGATATCTCCTGACTGGAGGTCCACACTACTCGTTTTCGCGTCAATGCATTTCTTGCTTTTCATGCCTTATTTGCATCCTACGCATTAAGTTACATTCTACACTTCTTAAGCGTCAATTTTTTGCTTTATTTATAAAGAACTTTGCGTTTCTTTTTAAGTTTTTTATTTATATTTTTCACAATTTAAGTTGTTTTAGTTTATTTAAATTGATAAATACACATTAAAAATAGAATATAAATTGTCAAAATCAGCTGATATGTTCATGCGAAAGAAAGTAGATCAACTTTAAACATTCTACGCGTCTAGGCATGCTACGCTTTTGTGCTTGTAACTTGTAGCACACAACATTGATTCTACTTTTTTGACAGCCGCGTAGAATGCGAAGAAGAACGCGTAGAACGCGTGGTGTGGACCTCCAACTTTAGATTTTTTTGTAATTTCTCATATTTGTTGAAATCAATTATCAATTTTCCGCAGGCTATTTTTCAATTATCAATAAATAAATTAAAAATGCTTATAAAAACTCGAATTGCTTGCTAAACTAATTAATTTCATTGAAATTTTCCCCCATTTAATTTTTGTCTTGTTTTTTTATTTCTAATTAAGTAAATTAATTTTAATGTTTAAATATAAATAAATATAAAGTATCATTATTATTTTAAGTCTAACAGAACATTAATACTTCTCTCAACAATATACTCTAAGGGTCTGTTTTTTGTGTGTGTGTTTTAGAAAGTGTTTTTTGTCTTCTGTTAAGGATTTATATTAACCTTTGACCTTTTAATAATAATCTTTTCATGTTGCTTAAAATTAAAAATGTATGACAGTCAAAAAAAGAAAAGAAATATAATCCTAATAGAAAATACATTGGAATCTTTTGTTTTTAATGATTATGTGTAAAAAATTTATTAGGAATTTAAATTTAAACGTTTCTATAGAATAATAAATAAATAAGAAAAAAAATTCTAGAACAAATAGAACATTTCTAAGAACATTTTAGTTAAAAAAAACGTTTCTTCAGAAAAACTCCAAATCCAAATGAATTTTTCTACACAGACTTTTCGTTAAGGTATTTTCAGACTACAATACTGAGTATTAACACACTTCAAATTAAAAATATTATGAAAATAATTCGCATTTTCAAAAAATCAATCTGAAATATACATTTTATGTTTACACTATAACATTTGTAATATTTTTTATCCAATTTTCAATTATTTATGCACTTTTCGTTCTTATTTTTAATGTATTTTACACTTTTTGTTTGTTTTTTATTGTATTTATAAAATACATACCGAATACGTTTGAAAATAAAAAGGTTTTGAATTGTTTTAAAAAATTTATGAATACCGACCGTATGCCAAAAAAATCAGTAATATTTTTGAAAATCAAATTACAAATTATATTTAGACTAGTAAATTGTATTATGATACAAATATTTTTGACAAGTATTAATACTCAGTATTGTAGTCTGAAAATACCTTTAGAAATACTTTTTATGATTAAAGTTTATTTAATTTTTTTTAGAACATTTAAATCAGAAAACTTAATTAGTATTAATATAATCGGATAAAGAATAAAGTTTTATCGGATAAAGAAACTTTTATCGGGATAATGCGTTTTTATAGAAAAGTTTGTCCGGATAAAGTTTTGCTGTAGTAAAGTTTATCTGAATAATATTTTTCTATAGAGAAGTTTATCCGGTTAAGATTTTCCTATAGAGAAGTTTTTCCGGATAAAGTATTTCTATAGAAAAGTTTATCCGGATGAAGTATTTCTTTAGAAAACTTGATCCAGATAAAGTTTTTATATATAAAGTTTTTATATATCCTTTAAAGTTTTCCTACAAAAAGTTTTTCCGTGTAAAGAATTTCTATAGAAAAATTTATTCGGATAAATCTATTCTATTGAAAAGTTTATCCGGATGAAGTTTTCCTCTACAGAATTTTTCCGTGTTAAGTATTTCTATAGAAAATTTTATACGGATAGAGATAAAAAGCTTATCCGGATATTGTTTTTCAATTGAAAAGTATATCCGAATATAGTTTTTCTATAGAAAGCTATATCCGTTTTTTTTTTTGAGAATAAATTACAACAAATATAGACAATAAAATGATTATTGGAACTCTATTAATAATAGTAGTACGGACGGAAACCACTAAAAACTGAATGAAACATATGGTTTCCCAGTCAATTTATTTGGAAATTTTGTCAATAAAATTCACTTCAACATTAAATTTAAAAAAAAATCTAAACATTTAACAAAATTAAAGCAAACTTACCTTTAGTCATAACATTGTTATTATTGTGATTTTTATTAGAATCTGCATGATTTTGTTGAGCATTTGAGGCCAATTCGGAGTTTTGTACCAAAACAGATGTTGGCACTGAAGCAACAGTTGCAATTAAGGCCAACCACAAAAATAGTTTAAAACTATTTATTGATCGTAAATAAAAATATAATTTCATTTTGTTTTAGTTTAGGTTTCTACTACTTCCTGTTTTAGGTTAAAAGTTTATATATAGTTTTTTAAAAACTAATTTTATTTAGTTCAAAACACTTTCTCCAAAAACAAAAATTGCACTTTAATAATTTCACTTTTTATTTGAGTTATAATTTACTACCAAAAAAAAAATCTTCACTAAATTTTTCTTTTCAATTATTTTGTTTATTTGGTTACAATTTCCAGGATATGTTTACAGCACCAGAGTCCTGTATGAACTGCTAAAATATTTAACAAAGCAACAGTTTTTATTGTATTTTTGGCCTCAATTTGTAGTTTGGTTGTCTTGTTCTTCTTGTTCTTCTTGTCGGTCGTTCGTTCCTTCGCTATTCATTCAACAGCCAGCAGTATAAAAAAACAAAAACAATATTGAAGAAAAAGTGTAAAAACAACAGCAACAAAATAAATTTATGTAGGGGGCAAAGCAACCCCGGGCTTGGTTCAATATTGTAAGTGTTACTCTTACATACACCGACACTGACACTCACACATAACTACTCTCGCGTTTTTATTTGTTTTGTCATACTCATCTCTATAATGTTTATCGCAGCAGGTTGTTGTTGTCGTCGTTGTTGCTGCTGTTTTATTTTCCATTTTTTTTTATTTTGTTCAACTCCTGTTACAAACATAGACACCAACATTTACATACATTCTCTACTTTCATTCATTTCCCAGCCAATATTACCGTTAAAAAGTATGGTCATCTTAGCTTTTTTTATTCGATCACTTTTTCTACAAAACTTATTTATCCAGATAAAATTTATAACATTTTCTGAGGTAAAGTTTGAAAAACTTATCCGGAAAAACTATTTTATACAAAAACTTTATTCGAATAAACTTTTCTATAGAAAAACCTTATCCAGATAAAATTTTCTATAAACAAAACTTATACGGATAAACTTATCTATAAAAAAAAATTTTCTAAAGAAAAATTTTACCTTATCCGAATAAACTTTTCTATAAAAAGACTTTATTCGGATAAACTTTTCTATAGAAAAACTTTATTCGGAAAATCTTTTCTAAAGAAAAACTTTATCCGAATACTCTGCTATAGAAATACTTTATCCGAACACACTTTTCTATAGAAAAACTTTATCCATATACTCTTATATAGAAAAACTTTATGCGGAGAAAAAGGTTTTCCGGATAAACTTTTTATAGAAAAGCTTTATACGGATAAATTTTTCTAAAGAAAAACTTTATCAGGACTTTATCCGAATACTCTTCTATAGCAATACTTTATCGGATACTTTTTATCCGGATATCCTTAAAAAAACTTTAAAAATAAAAACTTTATCCTTTTCTATAGAAAAAAATTATCCGGATAAACTTTTGTATAGAAAAAAAAGAAAATTTTATCCGAATAAAGAACATTTCTAAAGAAAAACTTTATCCGGATAAACTTTCCTATAGAAAAACTTTATTCTGATAAACTTTTCTATAAAAACTTTATCCGGTTAAACTTTTCTATAGAAAAACTTCATCCGGATAAACATTGCTATAAAAAAACTTTATCCGGATAAAATTTCCTATAGAAAAACCTTATTCAGATAAACTTTTCTATAGAAAAACTTTATCCAGATAAAATTTCTTATAAAATATATTATCCAGATCAACTTTTCTATATGCAAATATTATCCCAATGTATAGTCCCACCTTTATCTACGCAGATCCTTTAGGTTATTTTCCATAAAATAAATTTTCCCTAATTTAAGCGCTTTTAACCTAAACAAAACGTTAACAACTCTGTTAGCAAGAACAGCAGTAACGGGAGCAACAACATCACCTCAAATGTATGACTGACAAAAAGACCGAAAACAAAAAACCTGCCTAGTTTTCTCTTGATTTTCTTATCTACGTCATTGATACTAAAAATCAACGTATGGTTGTGTATGTGGCTGATAACCGCAATTTTTATTCCATCACTTCATCTATAGTGTGTCTATGAGGTTACGTCTTTGCCAGCTTTAAGGGAAATGGGGAAAAAATAAATGAAAATAAAAAACAAAAACTTTTACAGAGAGTTTTTTTATTATTATTTAAAGATTTATTTTGTCATGCGTAGTCTGATTGTAGTTACATATGTGGAGTAAACGTAGAAATGGAAAATATTAAAAGCTTTTTAAGGATGGTTTTTGTCTAGGTTGTTTTGAAAATAAGCATTATCACATCATCTAAAGGATATGCACTAAGAGAAAGTACATACTTATAACGTTCTTTTTTAAACTTTTGCTTTCCAATTACACATTTTATCCGAAAAAACTTTTTGGAAATGTTTTAGCCTGATGAACAAAATCATGATTCTAAACAAAATCATGAACTTTTTATAGAAAAACTTTGTCTGTATAAACTTTTCTAAAGAAAAACTGTATCCGAATAAACTTTTCTAATAAAAACCTTTTCCGGATAATCTTTTCTATAGAAAAACTTTATCAGAATGAACTTTCCTTAGTAAAGACTGTATCCGGACAGACTTGTCTATACAAAACTTTATACAGATAAACACTTCTACAGAAAAACTTTATCCGAATAAACTTTTCTAAAGAAAAACTGTATCCGGATAGACTTGTCTATACAAAATCTTTATACAGATAAACATATCTATAAAAAACTTTTTCCGGATAAACTTTTCTATTAAAAACCTTTTCAGGATAATCTTTTCTATAAAAAATTTATGCAGATAAACAATTCTATAGAAAAACTTTATCCGGATAAACTTTTTAAAGAAAAAATTATATCCAGATAAACATTTCTATATAAACCATTTTCTGGATTAATTTTCTATAGAAACAATTTATCCTAATGATCTTTTCTATAGAAAAACTCTATCCGGATAAACACTTCTATAGATAACTGTATTCGGATAAACTTTTCTATTAAAAACCTTTTCCGGATAATCTTTTCTATAGTACAACTTTATCCAGATAAACACTTCTATAGAAAAACTTTATCCGGATAAACTTTTCTATAAAAAAAACCTTTTCCGGATAAACTTTTTTAGAGAAAAAATTTATCCAATGATCTTTTCTATAAAAAAACTTTTTTCCGGATAAAATTGTCTATACAAAAACTTTATCCAGATAAACATTTCTATAAAAACCCTTTTCCGGATAAACTTTTCTATACAAATACTTTATCCAGATAAATATTTCTATAAAAAACCTTTTCTGGATAAAATTTTCTATAGAAAAAATGTATCCGGACAAACTTGTCTACACAAAAACTTTATCCAGATAAATATTTCTACAAAAATCCTTTTCCGGATAAACTTTTCTATAAAAAACTTTCTATACAAAAACTTTATCCAGATAAACAATTCTATTAATTTTCCTTATAAACTTTTCTATAGAAAAACTACCGGATAAAGTCTTCTATAAAAAACTTTTTCCGGATAAACTTTTTTATGGAAAAACTTCATCCAAATAAACTTTTCTATAAAAAACCTGTATTCGGATCATTAGCCGGTCGAATTTCTCTATAGGAAATCATTATCTGGATATGTAGAAAATCTTTTCCGGATAAACTTTTCTACAAAAGCTTTATCCATATAAACTTATCTATAGAAAAACTTTTTCTAGATAAATTCTTCTGCAGAAAAACTTTATTCGCGGTAAATCAAGGTTGTTAAACTAAGAAAAATGTCGATTGGAACTCAATTACAGAATTGGGGAAGTTTGTTTATAAATAAAAAAAATGAACATTTCAAATGAGAAAAACAAAACATCTAAAATATTTTCAATAAAACAGTTTAATTTTGTTTCTAAAATGGAATAAACAGATTAAAATATAAAAATATTAGCAACTTATAATTAAATTAAAAATAAAAAACTGTTAATTAAAAGAAAAAATATGGAAATTATAAAGAAAAAAAGTCATCATAAATATTAAAAAACCACATGTGTATGTTTGTAAGTACTTCCTGTGATGGTTAGGGGAATTCCAAAAACTTATAAAAAATATAACAATAACTTTTTTTGTAATGAAAACATTATAAATTTTAAATACAAATCTTTATAACATTTTCATTATAAAATAAGAATTTTGGGATTTCTTGCTCTAATATATTTTGTTTTACTTTTATTCTAAAGTCTACGTAAAATTATACAACAATTACGTTAATTTAGAACCATCCAATGTCTGAACAATATGCTTAGATACTATAGCTGTAGCTTCACTAGCGTTTGGTATTAGAAAACGATCCATATCGGTTATAAGAAGACCATCACCATCGGGAAAACCATATTTGAATGTTATTAAATCACGATGTCGCTTCTTGGCGGTAATTTTAACAATACTCGCTAAAGGTCGTCGTACTATAATCTGCGCCTGACCCTTGCCCAATTCACGTAATACTATCAAATGGGTGGGTGTTATAATCAAATGCGAGTCATACATATAACCATTGATGTGCACTTCTTGACATTTAAAGGCGTTCATAATGTCGGGAGATTTTAAATAGTTATTTAAGGTGACAATTTCTTTAGCATCACCAGGTAATTTTGTTGCCGCATTTGCGGGTGAATCCCGGTTATCGTCTTGTATATTATTTCCTCCTTCCAAGTCACCATCGTGTTCGTCATCAATACTGAAAACTGGAGCCACGTTGCGATAACGTTTACCATTTCTATCGGCTGCCGAGACATGACGTTGTTGTACAGCTGCTTGACTACCAGCCTCACCGGTGGCTGTTGTGGCACTAGCACCATTTGTAGGATTCACAATAATGTCTAATAGTTTACCTTTAACTTCGGCCGATTTCAATTTCATCACTTGGGAGAAGCGATTAAAGAAATCCGATGAAGAACCTTGTTTACTGTTTGCATCTCTTTTTGCTTGTCCTGCCTTAGATCTCATTTGTACGCCCTGAATTTCTGTAGAACTACTCTTACAGCATACCATACATTTTTTAGGATCATGATCCTCTAGGCAATCAGCCATATGATCACCAAAATAGTCATGTATGGCATTATAGCCACCACTAAGCAGTGACACATATTGGGTGTTCTTTTGTAGAAATGAGGCTACCACCATGTGTGTATACTGATCCTCCTCGACGCGACCACTGCCCATAAAACATAAATGTTCACCACCAGCATTTGAATTGGCCTCTATTGATTGACGTTGAGCTGATAACAAGCCTTGGACGGCGGTAGCAAATGCTACCGGTTCTTGCAACATTAAATTGCAATCTAAATGAAAAGCTGTAGAAAGATGGCCGGCATTGTATTGATCTGCTGGCCGACAGTCAACTAAAAAGAAGCGTACAGCATCCGGTGATGTTAGATCAATCGATGAATTTTCTACTAATTCATAAACGGAAACGGGAAGACATAGTGCCTATAAAAAATATTCAATTTTATAAATGGGATTTTAAAAATATGTATTTCTACCTCACCTGTGACACTAGACAGGGTTCCTCTTGGGTTCTCTTTTCGTTTTGTTTACCATACAAAGCCTTAAGGAAATCAGTTTTAAATGAACTGGGTGTTTTCATTGAATAGTATTGAGCCAATGAGCAAAAATCAACTACATCATCGGTATCCAAAGCACAAGGCATATTGGATAAAAATTTAATAATACTTTCTTTGGGAGCATCTTTCATGGCCAAAATTTGATCTCGTCCATTGATTAGAATAATCAAACCCAAGAAAAATACCAAAAATGGATCAGCATGTTGGAAATACAAATCCCACATGGAAAGTATCACGGACAAACCACAGCTAGAGGCAAATATGCATTGAAACCACTGCTGCGAATACAAGTCGGGAGAAATCTTTTTGGTATCCAACATGGTACATAACTCCGGATCATGATAAAGTATTAGCAAGCGAAAGACATGGAAAACATTTCCTTTTGGTTTGCAACCCTTGGGTATATAAGTGTCACGTATGGCTTCAAAGAGATTGTAGGTATCGGAACGATTTAGTTTTAAGGCCAACAACGGCAACAGCAACTCAATCCAACCATTATCGCTTTCATATTGAAGATTACGATTTTTGCAATAAAATGTTAATATTGATTCTAGATCCGATAAAACCGATACTTTATCCTCGTCATCATTGCCTATACGTTCCACCATTTTGTGGCAGTCTTCACGTAATTTGTTTTGAAAAGGCAAGTCGTAAATCTCGTTAAATAGAGACATCTGGTCACTTTTGTGTCTTACATCCAGACACACTTGCCACACATCTGGTCTAAGGGCCTCAGGTATGGCTTTACCTTGGCATATCGCATAAATGTCATTGACATTGCAGTCGTCCAATAGAGCAGACTCCAATTCTATGAGCCTACAAAGAGAGAGGAATGTAAGAAACAAAAAACTTTTTTATAAAATGACTCATATTTTGCAACATTATTAACAAAAATATTTTTAGGCCAAGCAATCAATCGACTATCTTTGTTACATTATTTATTATCTTTTAACAAAAATACCTACACACAAACTAGCAAATAGAGATAAGAAATTTACAAATTGCATATTTGTCTCTAATTTTTTTCACAACTTACCATAAATTGTCATCCATTTTTTTATTAACAAACTTTGTAAAATATTTAATTTCTTTATAATAACATGAAACAACACACCATAAGCTTTGAAATTTTAATAATAACAGTTAAATTTAATTATGGAAAACAATTCAAATTGCCAAAAACATTGAGAAAATTTCTTTAAAATTTTCTTATTTGACTTCGTTTTTTTTCTATTTGTTTTTTTTTTCTTTTCTTGTAAGAATATAAATTGACGTAAACTGTTAGCTGTCATAATAAAAACGTTTCATTTTGGCAATTCTGTAATGATTTTATATGTTATCACTGCCTAGTGAGTGCCAGCTAAAAACAAAAAGTTTGATGGAGTCTCAAGAAATCTTATTTTTTAGGGTATCTCCTAAAAATATTCCCTTTTTTTGTCGAGATACAGTTATATTTAACATAATTATGAGCAAGCCACAGTCAAAAAAGCGGTAGTGCCAAAAATATATAAATAGTATAAAATTATATTTAAAATTGCGACGTTTACCTTGCGCACAAGGACAGCCAGCCAATTAATTGGTCGCACGGGCATGCCCGGGTACATCTTAATCGACTCAGAAAATTATTGTAAGCTAATTGGTGTACTCAAAGCTGTGTATGGTTCTCCTTTGATATTTTTTCGATTGATATATAACATGATCCCTTCGACTGAGAACCAGGGTCGAATTTCATGTTTTCTAATATAGACTTTTATCGAAATATATCGATATAGTGGGACCTTATATCACACTAAATATTGTAGACAACATTTATGTGAGAATTCTTACCCATGAATGAATGTAAGTTTAAAATTAACATTTTCGAAAACACTGATTTCCATCAAATGCAAATATACAGCCCGATTATTAAACTATAGTCGATATGTGTCAATGAAATGATCTATTATACGTGTTTCCATTTCAGTCTTAAAGGGTTATTCATAATTTTTAATATCGTTGAACATTTGAATAACACAACTGAAAAACGCCGTCGAAATGTTTCAATCAGCGACGCTGTAAATATTTGTCGGCGCAGCTCTTTGTTTTGTGTGTGTTGTGTTTTTTCTTAAAAAACAACTGAATATTTTTGCTCAAATTTTAAATTCTTGTAATTTACAAATAATTGCCAAATATTTAAGTAATTTGTGAATTAAAAAATTTCTATAAGTTTTTTAATTGTTTTAAAGAAATTAAATCAAAAAAGTGTGGTGTTTTTGGTGGAGCGTGTTTGTTGTAAAAAACTTGTTTGCCGAGGAAGAAAGAAAAAACAAGAAAAATAATTTATGTGTTTGTGTGTGTTGTGTTTTTTCTTTACAACTGAATAGTTTTGCTAAGGTTTTAAATTCTTGTAATTTACAAATAATTGCCAAATTTTAGTGTAATTTGTGAATTAAAATATTACTATAAGTTATTAAATTGTTATAAATAAATTAAATAAAAAATTTTGGTGTTTTTGCTGGAATTTGTTGCTGGAGAGTGGTTGTTGTAAAAAACTTGTCTGCCGCGTTTCTTCCGTGTAATAAAAAACATTTTTGCATAAATTAAAATAATTTTGCACTTATCTTTTTTTCATAAAGCTAAGTAAGTATTCTTTTAATTTTATTTGCAAGCATATTGTTAAACTTCCAATAACTTTCCCTTTGTGATTTACATCATTTTTTGGTGATAATTTTTTGCCTATAGTTTTTTTGGCATCATTTACAAATTTTCAGTTTTATTTATTTGTCCCCATGCCTTTTATAAATGCTTTCAGCATGGTTGCCATAAAACGACGCATGACTTTGTAGGTTTTGCATCAAATCGTTCTTGTTGTGTGTATTGCTTCCTCCTTGATGTATTGTTATAGGACTCTGATTGTTTGTTCTTTGTTTTTTAAAGTGAGTGAAGTTGTTGGTGTTCCTAACTTGTCTTAAGATGTTATTTGTTTGGACCTTTACACTTTATTAGGCCTTAATGTAGCTAATGTTTTTAAATACTCAAGTTTTGTTTGTAAACTTTCCATGATACTTATTGGGTGAGAGTGAAAGTAGTTTTCCTAAGATTAAATTTGTTCACATTTAATGATGCTAAAACAATTTTTCATTAAGTTACCCACAAATCTTTCTATGAATGTCTTGTTAGTTGTAGCAGTTTCGTTGAAAGCTCTTCCTAGCTAACACAGAAGTCTTTCAAGAGCGAAGGTAAAAACGGACAGTTTAATTTGTAAAGCTCCTTAGAAAGTGTGACTACAAATTTGTGGCACAGACTCAGTATAAATAAAAGGCTTGTTTTCGGTGTTAAACAGCGATGTCTTGCTTTATATTTCTTTATTAACTGCAGCCTCGAATGTCTTTGTTTAGATTTTGGCCATAAATATGAAAACAAGAAGACTTTTCACAAACTTTCTTTTAAATACCTTATAGTTATCTCCTAAATAAATTTAATAAACAACGCAACCAAAATTCAATTTAAATATCTGGCTTGTATTCTCATTATTTTAAGAAATTTCCTTGTTTAACATTTTGCAAATTGACCCAGTTTAAGAAACAAGAATATTAAATTTGTTGGCTCATAACGGCAACTGAAATATATGATAATGTCATCATACAACCTACTTATCAGACATACAATCGCAAACACACAACACCCTTCCATATGAACGTTAAATATATGTACATACATGCATCCACCCGTTGCACCATTTAACCATGACCAACATTAAAATGTTTTTGAAGAGCAACCAAGCAAAATCCAAGTACACAAACAAATGTTCTACACAACTAACTTATAGTATTAGGAGTATAACGTTTAGATAATTTTTGAAAAATATTTAAGCGGCACGTAGGTTATAGAACTTTCGGCGGCAAAAGCACTTGAGGTTAGGCTAATTCTGTCGAAATAAAATTTTTAATTTCTAATAAAAAATTGTTAAATTTTCTTTAAACAACTTTGACTTAAGACAATTATATGAAGAACAAACAAAGGTCGGGGCTGTAATTTGTCTGTTGCTTTTTCAAGGCGCTACAAGCGATGCGAAGCTTTGCGCTACAAACTTTTGCTTGTGTTTTCTCACATCAATCTTCGTTTTCACTCTGACATGACACATTTGAAAACACAAGGATAGGTTTGTAGCACATTGCTTGTAGCGCCCACTCTGTAGTCAACTTTAGGCTTTAATTTTGGTTATCACCCTATTGTATTTTTTATAAACTATTAATATAATAACAACTACACGCATCTATGCTTATAACTAACAACTGTTCTTTTTACACAACTATTACATACATATATACATACATATGTATGTATGGCCTAATATGCACAATACATAATGCAACAATTGTTGTTTTATTTAAATATTTAAAAACACTTTATTGATTTTCTATTTTAAATGCACATTTTTAAGTGCATGAATGTGTACGTTTATACAAACAAACAATCGAATGAAAAAGCGCCTGCGTTGCAAATTTTTTTTTTTTTTAAGTTGGCACTCTATATAAAGTTATTTTATTAAAGCTGAATAGAATGTAACTTTTAATTACAGATTTTCAAATAATATTAAAATAAAGATCATTTCTAACGAATTTTGTACCTTATCTGCTAAATTCGAAATTGTATCAAGACCAAAGATTGATACTTATCACGATTTTGTTTAGTTATACATATAAGTTGGAACTCTTAAGATATCTTTCATTGATTGCATTAGTAGCTCACCTTTAGAAGTCTGCTTTGCCTAAGTGGTCTTTTTAAGTCCATTTGCATTTAGCGAATCAGTCTCAAAATTAAAATAATTTCATAATGAAGAAATTTTTTTAAAATATGCCATGATGAAGGGTACTTACGTTTCGGCATACTATTTCCTATTATTTTTTTTCATGTTGACTTTTTGCAAATTTCATAATATGAACTTTTACCTTTTCCAAGTGCCATTTAAATTAAACAATTTTTAAACTTAAATATTCTTAAAAAGCACGCATGCATTGAATGTTATTAAATAATAATGTACTACAAACACACTTAACAACAGAAACATTTTTAATACTTAATTAATTTCCTTTTTTGTTTCGTTTTAATTTTTTTCAGTTTAAAAACAACTTTTGGAAAATGAAAAATCGTCCCACTACTTCGAATATTGTTTCCGAATGGGAAGATAGTGTTCTTTTCGATGCTGATGATCCTGATTTTTGTAATATTAATCCCAATGAAACGAATGTTTTAAATAATATTGCTGTTGTGGATAGTGTTGGTAGTGCTACTAACATTTTTATACCACCACCACCTATATTAGATTCTATAGCTAATGGTTCATTTAACTTTAAGGGTAAGTGAAAAAGAAAACTTTTTTATTATTTTCATTCTAATATTTATATTAAATTACAATATTTCGCTTAGTGTAAATAAATTCGGTTTTTCCATAGCGAAGATCCAATTATTGTGTGGATGTAATTCTCAACAAAAGCTTCTTTAAGAGCTTTTTACCAAAAAAGCTTTTTATAGAAATTGCTTTCCATAAAGAAATCTTTTTATAAAATAGCTTATATTGAGAGCTTTTTTGGAAAAAATTTTTTCATGAAAAAAGTTTTTTAAGTAAATTTTTATGAAAAAAATATTTTGGAAGAAAACTTTTATGAAGAAAGCTTTTTACGAATAGGGGTTTTTACGAAGAAAGTTTTTTACAAAAAAGCTTTTTAAGAAAAAAGCTTTCTAACTTTTTATGTATTAACAAAACTTGTGTATAAATTAAACTTAAAAAAAAAAAAACTTTTTATAAAGCTTTTTACAAAAAAGCTTTTTCGAGAAAAAAGCTTTTTAATATTTTAATCTTTTTTAAACATTTTTTATAATAAAAAAGTTATCAAATTCTTCCATAAATTCAATAAATTTAGTTTTTTCCATTCTTAATTTTCAAAACCACACATCAACATTTCCATACATACGATACCTTCAAGTGTGTGAATTTTAAAAAGTTTCAATTATCGTCTGCTTGATCTGATTGAATAATTTTTACAACTTAATGCGGTAAAGAAATACCAAGCTAAACATAAATTAAAAAAAGAAATTAATTAAGCAATTATAAAACTTGTAAATAG
Source organism: Lucilia sericata (assembly GCF_015586225.1). Lineage (NCBI taxonomy): Eukaryota > Metazoa > Arthropoda > Insecta > Diptera > Calliphoridae > Lucilia > Lucilia sericata. The sequence continues at coordinate 236,560 of NW_023994640.1, forward strand.
GTCATCGTCCACTATACACCTTGCTTTTTTTTAAAAAAAAGGTGTCAATTACAACAAATGCACTGAGCTGTGGACAAAAATAAAACAGCAATTCAGCGAAAAAATAAAACTTTAAATTTTTTGTAAAAGTAAGAAATTTCCATGGCTAAAGTTAAACAAATTATTAAATTTATTATAAAATAAAACATTGACATTTTAAAATATTTATTTTTTTTAAATAAATATTTATGATTTTCTAATTGTGATCATTTAACTCATTAAGGTGCATTCATTAATTTAAATAAATATTTTCTTTTAGCTTAAAATAGTTAGACATTGACGTCAAATTTGCCATTTAAAAAATATAATGAATAAATATGAGTTTCAAAAATAAAAAAACAACTTGTTCAAATATATATTTTTTCACTTTCTTAAAAAAACACCTTTTAATGCAAAAATTAAGTAATTGTAAATATTTCTTCTAAAAAAATACTTAAAACAGCTTTAAACAATGTTTTAAAATAAAAATAAATTCAAAAACAAATATTTAATTTTGACACTTTGACGTGTTTGTTGGTTTAGAATTTTAAATATTGCATGTCAATACAAATATTTATATTTTCAGTCGAAGCCCTAAAATATGCCATAAATTATTTGTATTTTAAATTTTTGGATAATTTTTTGCGTGTTAATAAATTGATAGTTAAACATAATTAAAATAAAATTATAGAATAATTTTAAATTTTATTTAATTAAAATTTTTTGAAATAAAATTTCATGATTTATATTTATATTTAAAGAACAATTAAAGAGAACATTTTTCAAAAAGTGTGTCGGCGCTATAATTTTTCAATGATACTTAAAGTTAAGTTTGTTTAAGTTTTCTATTTATCGATGTTAGATTTTCAAAAAGGCCTTTTGTATAAAGGTACACAAATTGCTTAAAGTTTTATAACAGCTTTTTGTATAAACTAATACCTTCACTTAACTAATCTTCCATTAAATATAATCAAACTCTTAAATATAGTTTTCATTACAAATTCCTTTACAATACCCAGTTATTGTTGTTGTTTATTACCACAAAACCTTTCTAAGTTTAAAGTTTTATTTGATTATTTTACAATTTGTTATAAATTTACTTAAACCAGCTGCATTCCTTTGTAAAATTATCAGCTCTTTTTTTTGTCATTATTACTTGTTGAGGGTATTTTCCAGCTATATACTCTTTTTGTTTGATTATTTTATGGCTTTTAGAAAAAAATATTGACCGTTTAACTTTCATTATAAGTGGGAATAAATCATAAAATTAATAACAATTTATTGATCGCCGCTATAATAATAGACGTTTAGCTTGCTTGCTTATCTAACATTTAAATTAAAAGTACCTACTTCTTGCCTTCCTAATAGCAAAATCAAATGAATTTAGCAAAATCATTTCCCTTGTTTTAATTTTAAACATTTTTATCATGTTTTAATCCCCAATCTCATGATTAAATTTATAATACCTCAAACAAAGTTTTTCCATGATTTTAATCAAATTTTTTTTATTTTAAATTTATTATATTCTATTCTATATTTATTTAATATTTACTAGCAAAATATTGTTTTGTAAATAAAATCTATGCATTTATATGAATGAAATTATGATTGATCGCTTGGTGTGAAAGGGTGTTAGCTAGACGTCAGTTCATCTTTGTTTTGGCCTTTCATTGTTTATATGAATGAATTTGTGTTTTTTTTATCACAAACGGAAAAGTATTTGTACTGTTAAATAAAAATAAAAACAGATGGCGAGTTAAACTTTAATTATAAATAACTAAACAATATTATTCAATTACTATTATTATCATTACTTAATTGAGCAATTAACGTAATAGTACATTATTATTATTATAGTAAAATGATTTGCATAAATTGATAAATAGTTAGTTATATTGTTCCATTAGTATTGGTTTTTAAGTTGCATTTTTTAATAAATAATATTGTATAATACAATGTTCCATAATCGTTATTATTATTACATATATAGACTAAACTAATTTTTAATTTTTTCTAATATTCTCTAATCACGTGAAAATATTGTAAATGATGCGGTTAACAACTTTTAATAGTTACAACATTTTTTTGTTCATCATCATCGATCTTATTCCTGATATTTAAATCGTTAATATGTTTTCAATGTTCAGAATTTCCGACTGCACTATATACAAGACTATAGACTAGACTATAGATTAAACTATAGATTAAACTATAGACTAAACTATAGACTAAAATATACTATAGATTAGACTATAGACTAGACTATAGACTAGACTATAGACTAGATTATAGACTAGACTAGACTAGACTAGACTAGACTAGACTATATACTAGACTATAGACTAGACTATAGACTAGACTATAGACTAGACTATAGACTAGACTATAGACTAGACTATAGACTAGACTATAGACTAGACTATAGACTAGACTATAGACTAGACTATAGACTAGACTATAGACTAGACTATAGACTAGACTATAGACTAGACTATAGACTAGACTATAGACTAGACTATAGACTAGACTATAGACTAGACTATAGACTAGACTATAGACTAGACTATAGACTAGACTATAGACTAGACTATAGATTAAACTATAGATTAAACTATAGACTAAACTATAGACTAAAATATACTATAGATTAGACTATAGACTAGACTATAGACTAGACTATAGACTAGACTATAGACTAGACTATAGACTAGACTATATACTAGACTATAGACTAGACTATAGACTAGACTATAGACTAGACTATAGACTAGACTATAGACTAGACTATAGACTAGACTATAGACTAGACTATAGACTAGACTATAGACTAGACTATAGACTAGACTATAGACTATACCATATAATAGACTAGAAACTGTTTTATAGACTGATATATACTTAGACTACCACGGGGGTACCGTGGTATTTTTCGAAAATGGTATTTATCAAAAAGTATAAATATGTGTGGAACTCGATCAAACACATAACAAGATCTAATTAATGCATCCAACAATAATTCTCGATTAAGTATCATAACTAAACCTCTGAATAACTATGATCTTATTAATAATCTTTATGGGTACAAATTATTTCCAGTCTCAGTATAAACCAGAGTAAACTAAGAATGAGGCCCTAAATTATTTGCAATATAAATGCATCAAAAAACTTTCCTTAAGGCAATTGACACTTTAATTTTATAAATAAATTCTTATAAATAAATTTTACGCAAATTTTCCATTTTTAAACAAAATTGTTGACATAAACAACATTTAGACGACATTAAAAAACCGCAAATAAGTTAATAAACGTCTGCTGCCACGATTAGTACGTAATTGACGTCAAACTACAACAATTAAAATGTACACAATAATAAATTATTCCTATTTACTGACAAGTTCTTTTATTTTTTTCTTTAAAATTTAAAATTCCAACAATTCATTAACATTAACAGCAAATTATTGACAAGTTTCTTTATATTAGATGGAAACCACTTCAAAAATTGTTCACCTTGATGGTGTCAGTCAATAGGTATGTATTTTTGTTGATTTTGATCTCTCCTATAAAATGCAATTTATCTACTAGTAGTTAATTTCTAGTTGTAGACAAATATTTACGCTTCTTTTCCAAAAATTGTTGTTATAACATTTCATTCATAGAATTATTTGTATATTTTAAGCAAAATAAGATAATCAATGTGTTTTTATGGAGATTTAACATGAATTTTAAAATGTTTTTGTTTTTATTTTGCAAAAAGCTGAAAATCACAATCTAATGTTTGTTTTTTTAATAAAATTTTACACGTAATTTTAGTATTATTCTGTTTTTTTTTTTTTGTTTTTTTTTTAAACAAATACAAAAATAATGCGTCATTTTTAATCTCAGAGATAATTATATAGAAAAAATACTTTCTTTGTAACATTCCAGAGATGATGGAATTTTTAATTGACTTTTAATCATCACAACAACATCCTCGTGTTTGTATTCTATTCTGTTACCATGTAATGTAATAATTACCTTGTCTATCATTTTACTAATATAATTAACAATAATTTATTAATACTTTTTCGATTACGTTTTTTTTTGCCTCATTATTTAATGTAAACAAAAATATTTATTGTAATTATATTATTTTTATTTATAGGCAGTTATTTATATTAATTGAGAAGAAATTTATAGAATTTTTTTTTGATAAACATTTCGTGCATATGCTTTCATGTTTTTCCTCACTGCACTATTTTTAATATATGATGTCAATTTTTAGATTTTCTGGGAAATATATTTTAGTATAAACAAGTTCATGATTTCCCGACAAATATTTGAAAAATGTTTCCCTATAAATGTCATCGTTTATTTGGCATTTTCTTGTAAAGTGGGCGTGCTTTTTGCTATAGAAAATTTTGAGTGAATATTTACAAATATTGCAAAAAAGTCAAAAGTTATTTTTAATTTTGAAATAATCAGACTGTGATGATGAATACTTTCCATTTAGGCAGTGAGAGATGAGAATGATTTCTATTTATAATTTAGATATTTGAAATATAAATTTAGGATTTTTTTTTGGAAATTTAATCAACAGATATCTATATGTTTTGAGTTTAAATGAAAGCTAAATGTGTCTTGAGATCCCCATGTGTTCTTAATTGAGATTTTATTCATTCTAACAATTCTACTGTATTCCAGTCACATTTTATAGTAACTTGTTTCCACAATAAATTTTCTTATCTTTCGTACCTAATATAACCTCAAGACTTATCCATCACATCAGGTTTTCCTAATATCGTGTCATGAAGTTTGAAAAAATCGTTATAACAGCGCGAAAACACCTTCATTTATAAAATTTGTTATGTCATCTGAAAGTCCAATCCTATCCACTTCAAAATAAATATTTAATCCCTGTTATATCTTCTTCTTTCGAAATGTCCTTTAGAATAAGATAAAATTCAATTTTCAATTTCTGAAGAATTAAGTATTTATTCGTAATATTTCTTCGAAAAAAGAGTCACCCCATTTTAGACTCTTGAGAATTAATGTCGAAGTGCTTTACGCGAACACCTGCCGTGTTGGCCTATTTCACGGTGGTCTTTTTCAACCAGTGGGTGAGCTTTTGTAACGAATCAACACCGCCACATTGTGCTTCTTACACGCAGGTGGCAATTTACGTACTATATATGGAATTTCCGGTAAAGAATACGTGCATTTTGCTCAAGTACTTGAGTCGCCAACAGTACCTAGAGACATAATCGGTAAATCACAGTGACACACTGTGGTAAATCTGGTATGAACAGAGTTTACACTTAACATACCTTTCATCCATCACCATTCAAGCCAGCACACATTCATAAGAGAACAACATACGACAGACTCACTCTAAGTATACGGGCGGATGAGTTACGTATACCCCTATATTCATACTGTATCATATGCAACTCATTCCAACGCTTAGTCCCACAGTCACTCCTCTTTGGGGCATCTGTTGTCACTCGGCAACAGCACCGAACTTATCCCGAAATATAGATTTCACCGTCCATCAGTCTTTTAACCACAACTTACCCTTGTCGCGAATTTGAGTTTAAACCACAGCCATTATGTGGAACCAAGGACAAGTCCTGCGGGAAATGGCCACCCGTAGTAACACATTATGTGGTTCTCTGGTTAGACCCCATGTCAAATCATTCCAAGGACTAGCCGAGGAGTGAAATGACATCACCAGTTTATAGTACTAGAGGTTCTGGTAGCACCTCTTTACTCCAGGATTGCAATACTCCAAGATGAGGGTCTTTCACCAAGGAAACGTGCCCCAGGGGGTAGACTCTTGAGAATATATATTCATGGATCTTACAATTGATAAATCTGACTAAAAACTATAACTACTTTATCTACAAATATAATTTGTCCTCCCCTATTGCCAATAGAAGTGACATCTTTGTTTCATTCCCCTCAAAGGAGAAATTACAATCGCGAACTTGCCGTCAACAATTCATTCACAATAGTTGAATTTAGTTGCAACAGCTGTTCATTGTTTACAAAATTCCAACAAAAAATGTCCCCTTTTGTAAAAATTTTTCATAGTGAACGAAAAAAGTGAACATTTTTGATTGGCGATAGGAGTGAATGGTGTTTTTCAAAATTTTTCAAATTTTTTCTCAACTTGTGAAATGCTTTAAAACATCTAAACACTGACTATGAAATGCATATTTAGTTCGTTTAGGTTTCATTTAAATAAAATTAATCAATTAAAATTACTTGTAATGTATAATTGAGCAGTATTTGTAATTGAAGTTAATCCATTTACTTGTAATTGAATTTCATGAATTAAAATTACTTGTAATTTAGGTATTAACAATAAGGGGTAAAATTCAAAATAACCAGTAATTGTAATTGACCAAAGTTCAATTTTGCCATTACATAAAATGTAATCATGCTAACCGATGTAGAAAATATGCAAGACTAAGACTTTTTCACTAACACAATCAAAAAACTTACCGTTCGAGTCAAACAAATTTGATGTGTGGCCGTGACGCTTAAAAACATTTAATTGTCAGTTTAGAGACGGTTGTAAGGAAAACTTACAATTTCATTGCCATATCTGTCAACAAAAATTGTCACCCAGTTGTTAGAAATTTCCTGAACAATTTAATGCCAACGCTGCACAGTGGTATAGGAAAAAAAAAAAGAGGGAAATAATTCGGTAACTTCTAAACGGTTAATCCGATTTTAATGAAATTTGGTATGCACAAAGAGGAGGTGTTGTCGAGTTTAGGTTTTGAATTTGGACCTTATAGGCCAACCAGGGGCCCGGCGGGGGGTCCTCAAATTAGGACACCTCGGCTATGTTAAATTTTTAAAACGATCCTATTTCTTCATTTGAGTTCCGATTTAAAAAAAATTTCGTATATAGAATCTCCTCATCGAGCACTATAAAAAATGTCGTCGTAGCAGTAAATTATCTCTTATAGTTTAGGAGATATTCGCATTTGAATATTAAAATTTTAAAATTTTTACCGTCCTTACTTTAGTTTTTTTGATAATAGCAGGTCCAAATATTTCCGATTTTCGCCATTTTTTTTTATTTGCTTAACAACAAGTTTATATACCAAGCAGTGAAAGAATTATGTAAAAATCATGACTGAGTCCAAAGTTATAGGCATTTAAATTTAAAAAATTAAAAAAAGGCGATTTTTTGTCATTTTTTTGGGAAAAAAGTATCTTTTTCTTTTTAAGTTATCTAAAAAGTTTCTAAGAAGATGTATATAGAATTTATACTTTTTGGAAAGCTGACTTTACATAAAATACGATAAATGAAACAAAACCTAAAAATTTTTGATACCGAGGGGACCAGGTCCATCCAAAAAAACCCTATTTTTTATGGAAAATTAAATTTTGAGCAAAAATTCTCAAATCGCATAGTCGATATCAAATTATAGTGACCTGTTTTATATGACCCAATAAGTTCTTAATCATTTTGTAACGGGTTTCGATAACCCCGCCCCTGGTATGGATATAATAGGCAAAAAACCAAAAAATCCCATTTTTGGGATTTTTTAAAACTTTTTTGGGAATTCCGGGATTTCTAATAAGAAAATTCGAAATTTTTATTTAATTTTGGATTTTGAGTAAAAAAATCTACCTAACTGTAAAATTTCATCAAAAAATATTCATAAATAAAATTTTTATTGCAATTTGAAAAATTTGTATCTTCGCAAAAACTGAATAAAAAACATTTTTTAATTTTTTTTAAAAAAAGTATTCCGCGAATTTTTTAATTTTCAAAAATTATATACAGTTTTGAAAAATAGACAAAATTACCTTTCCATTGATATATAACATGCCTACCTAATGTTTTTTAAGTGACAAATTAATTAGGGAAAACTCAACATCTTTTAGAAAATTTACCTAGCACTATTATTTTCATCCATATATGTAACAAATTTAAGAGTTAACCTTATGGATGAAAATAATAGTGCTAGGCAAATTTTCTAAAAGATGTTGAGTTTTCCCTAATTAATTTGTCACTTAAAAAACATTAGGTAGGCATGTTATATATCAATGGAAAGGTAATTTTGTCTATTTTTCAAAACTGTATATAATTTTTGAAAATTAAAAAATTCGCGGAATACTTTTTTTAAAAAAAATTAAAAAATGTTTTTTATTCAGTTTTTGCGAAGATACAAATTTTTCTAATTGCAATAAAAATTTTATTTATGAATATTTTTTGATGAAATTTTACAGTTAGGTAGATTTTTTTACTTAAAATCCAAAATTAAATCAAAATTTCGAATTTTCTTATTAGAAATCCCGGAATTCCCAAAAAAGTTTTAAAAAATCCCAAAAATGGGATTTTTTAGTTTTTTGCCTATTATATCCATACCAGGGGCGGGGTTATCGAAACCCGTTACAAAATGATTAAGAACATATTGGGTCATATAAAACAGGTCACTATAATTTGATATCGACTATGCGATTTGAGAATTTTTGCTCAAAATTTAATTTTCCATAAAAAATAGGGTTTTTTTGGATGGACCTGGTCCCCTCGGTATCAAAAATTTTTAGGTTTTGTTTCATTTATCGTACTTTATGTAAAGTCAGCTTTCCAAAAAGTATAAATTCTATATACATCTTCTTAGAAACTTTTTAGATAACTTAAAAAGAAAAAGATACTTTTTTCCCAAAAAAATGACAAAAAATCGCCTTTTTTTAATTTTTTAAATTAAAATGCCTATAACTTTGGACTCAGTCATGATTTTTACATAATTCTTTCACTGCTTGATATATAAACTTGTTGTTAAGCGAATAAAAAAAAATGGCGAAAATCGGGAATATTTGGACCTGCTATTATCAAAAAAAACTAAAGTAAGGACGGTAAAAATTTTAAAATTTTAATTTTCAAATGCGAATATCTCCTAAACTATAAGAGATAATTTACTGCTATGACAACATTTTTTATAGTGCTCGATGAGGAGATTCTATATACGAAATTTTTTTTAAATCGGAACTCAAATGAAGAAATAGGATCGTTTTAAAAATTTAACATAGCCGAGGTGTCCTAATTTGATGACCCCCCGCCGGGCCCCTGGTTGGCCTATAAGGTCCAAATTCAAAACCTAAACTCGACAACACCTCCTCTTTGTGCACACCAAATTTCATTAAAATCGGATTAACCGTTTAGAAGTTACCGAATTATTTCCCTCTTTTTTTTTTCCTATACCACTGTGCGCTGTAAGATCTGAAAACCGTGTACACATAGCTTAAGACAAATGGTGATGTTTGCTTTTCAAAGATTGAAAAAAGTGATGCCAAATATAGTTTTTTTAAACACTAACTTGTTACCCAACTATTATCCTACATTCTTTACTATTTAGTACACTACTGCTAAAATTACGTTTTTTTTACAAAAAAAATCGACCTTTGGATTTAACCATGCGTATAAACTTTCATTGCTTTCTACGATTCTTTCTTTTGTTTCCTTCAATAATGTCGAACGGCTCATATAACTCGACATTTGATTATTCAAACATTTTTAATTTTTTTGTGCCTTTTTTTTTTGCATTTTTCCATTACATTACAGCGCAATGAATTCTAATATTACAACGTGGGTATTAAATTAATTAAATGCAATAATTATGCACATTATAAATACTAGAAAAAAATCCATTTATGTATATTCCTGTCTTGTAAAATTAATTTATACTTAATTTATATGTACATATATACAAACAAAAAATGCACTAAGAATATTTATCCACAAATGGAATTTTTCCCTTAAATTAATGCACATCATTGGCAATGGTAATTTGCACATAGTCATTCTAACATCAACATTATTGTTAATATTTTAACAACATTTCTGTCTTTGCAAACTAAGATAAGACCTGTTGGTTGGTGTTGGTTTTGCTTTTAACTTATCTCACTCCAAAGGTGTTCACATATAAATAAATAAAACCATTTCAGTTTAACGCTATTCATTTCAATTACTAATTATTTCTTGCAAAAAATAAATGATTTGCACTACTATTACTCAATAATTTATCAATTCTTAGTAATAAATAGTAGGGAGAAGGGGTCAGTCACACTATTGCATATCTAACATTGCCTCTACGGCCTCATTCTCCAGTCAGTTCAGAAATAAACAAGTGCAATGTGTTTATAAACAAAGGCAGCAAACTCCATTTAGGTATTTTTTCGTAATAAATAAGAAAAACTTATATTTCTATAGATATTTATTTATTGATGTTGTATGTTTTTCTATTTGCATATTCATAGAGAGTTTTTTGTTATGTTAAATGAAACAAATGGAGTTTGCCGACTTTGTTTCTACACCCCTACCAAGTGATTGTATGAATAGTTCATTTCAATATTGCTGCCATTCATATGACCATAAAATGTAAATGATAAATCTGAAAGTGTTACAATTGAAATTTACATTTTATATTAAAAAAAACTTGAAATCTTTTCAACTTGAAATTGTAATTTAATATGCAAAAGTTGTTCATTCTTTTCATATTCTTACCTGTGTCAATTCTGCCGATAGCCAGGAGTAAATGCACTTAGTATAGTAATAACATTGATTAAAAGCTTTATTTCCGCATAGAATGGTTTGGAAAGTATTTAATATTTAAACAAAAAAAAAGTAAAAATTTTATTGTTGTAATTTTTTTTTCATATAATGCAAAATAATTAATATTGCAAAAAGAAAAAGTAAATAAAATATTAACAGACACACAACTCTATATGCAATAGTAATCATCAATATTTCTCTTTTTATTAACACTTAATATTAACTAAATAAATAAAGAAAAAATTTGTATCTACAAATTATGGACAAATAAAAGAAAATAATTAAAAACACCTGTCAATTTGCATTTTTGTAGCTGATGGGTTTATTTGTTGACATCACACAAAAACAAATCCTTAAAAATCCTCCCCCAAAATGTATGGAAAATTATTTAGCTAAATAAATTAAATATTTATTTAACTTAATTTCACTTATTATTAATGCATACTATTAACTTTTAATAACAACAACTAAAACGTAAACAAACTTTTTAACCCTTTTTTGAAAATTGGTAAGAAAAATGTTCTTATGCAAAGCGACAAAAATTTGCTATCGAGAATAGTAGAGAAATTTTTGTTCTTTTGAAATTTTCATTCCCCTCAAAGGGAAAAATTGCTATCGACAACTTGCTGTGAACTCATTCACAATAGTTGATTTAGTATGGAACAGCTGTTTTCAAAATTCCATAAAAAATTTCACAACAGGGGAAATATTTTACATCAATAAAGTTAGTGAACGAAAAAAAGTAAAAGTGATATTTCACTTAAAATGTTGAATGGCGATAGGGTTGATTAAATAGGTCGATAAAACTCTTTCGTATTTTATTAAAAAAAAACTCAAATTTGCGAAAAATCAGAAATTCTTGAAAATTTAAATTTTTGTGAAAAATATTTGTTCAATATTTAATTTTTTTGAAAAATTTAATTTTAGTGAAAATAGTTTTTGCGAAAATAATTATTTTAAAGTGATAAAATATGATTTTTTGATGGAAATTGGATTTTTGGTGAAAAGTCGAATTTTTCAGTTTTATGTTAAAAGTTTAGATTTTTTGATGAAAATCGCAATTTTTGGTTAAAAATTAGTTTTTTTGGTGAAAATGGATTTTATGTTTAAAATTTGATTTTTAGTGAAATTGAATTATAGTAAATGAATAGTAAAATATATGAGTGAAATTTTCATCTTGTGAAAATTAGAAAATTTTTTTCGATTCGTTGTTTGAATTTTTGAGATTTTGAATTGTTGGGAAGTGAAAGAGTTAGTTAGTTAGATAGATAGATAGATAGATAGATAGATAGATAGATAGATAGATAGATAGATAGATAGATAGATAGATAGATAGATAGATAGATAGATAGATAGATAAAGATAGATAGATAGATAGATAGATAGATAGATAGATAGATAGATAGATAGATAGATAGATAGATAGATAGATAGATAGATAGATAGATAGATAGATAGATAGATCGATAGATCGATAGATCGATAGATCGATAGATCGATAGATCGATTAGATCGATAGATCGATAGATCGATAGATCGATAGATCGATAGATCGATAGATAGATAGATAGATAGATAGATAGATAGATAGATAGATAGATAGATAGATAGATAGATAGATAGATAGATAGATAGATAGATAGATAGATAGATAGATAGATAGATATAGATAGATAGATAGATAGATAGATAGATAGATAGATAGATAGATAGATAGATAGATAGATAGATAGATAGATAGATAGATAGATAGATAGATAGATAGATTAGATAGATAGATAGACAGATAGACAGATAGATAGATAGATAGATAGATAGATAGATAGATAGATAGATAGATAGATAGATAGATAGATAGATAGATAGATAGATAGATAGATAGATAGATAGATAGATAGATAGATAGATAGTAGATAGATAGATAGATAGATAGATAGATAGATAGATAGATAGATAGATAGATAGATAGATAGATAGATAGATAGATAGATAGATAGATAGATGGATAGATAGATAGATAGATAGATAGATAGATAGATAGATAGATAGATAGATAGATAGATAGATAGATAGATAGATAGATAGATAGATAGATAGATAGATGGATGGATAGATAGATAGATAGATAGATAGATAGATAGATAGATAGATAGATAGATAGATAGATAGATAGATAGATAGATAGATAGATAGATAAATAGATAGATAGATAGATAGATAGATAGATAGATAGATAGATAGATAGATAGATAGATAAAGTGCGATGCTTTAGCAGATCTTTTTATGGGAATAACCCAAGACCTCCGTACTGATAGTATTACCTACAAAGACAAATTTCATTTTACTTAAGACTAAACCTTAACTCTTCCGGATATTTGTGGACTTTAATATATAAAAAACCTCTCTACTTATGTAAACCTATATTGAAATTGTGGAATCTTCTTAATTTATGATTTCACGGCTTATCTTTTCCTTTATTGTTTTCTCTAAACTTCGGTTGCAAAATGTTTATGATATTTTCGAATGGGTTAATTATGATGAGTATGGTGTACTTATGGGCATAAATTTTATTTGTTTACTAAAACAAATATTTAAACAACATATCACATGATCTTTATCAGATACAAAAGAAATCGCGTGAATGTCACAAAAATTGTTTTCTACTTCTTTTTTTTGCCAAAAAAAAAAAAATAACGATCTATCATAAAGCAAATAACAATAAATAATTGTACTCATCGTTAACAATAAAATTTGCAAAAGAAAAAAGAAAAACATGTGAATTAATAAAAAAAAAAAAAACGCAGCAGTAAAATAATGATTATAATAATACGTTTGGCATTTCGACAGTATCTTTCTGATTCAGTGATTCTATGATCAATATTTGTTTATTAAAACTAAAAATGTAAACAAATAAATCATCATTATTAAAAATGAATTACCGATAGATTCCAAAAAAATGGAGTAAGGTCAATATACGATTTTGGAGAAAGCATAATTCAATGACAAAATGTTAAAATGTTAAAATACATAGATTTTATTTTATAACTTTTTTATTAAGTTAATATTTAAGGCCATTAAATCAGAAAATGAATCACACTTTTTCACACGACTTTCCAACTTTCTAGACAAAGTTGGAAAGTCGTGTCGATAGGTCCGTCCCACACTATACACACACCATAAAAAGGGGTGTTTTTCTAATATTCTGATAAAAAATTTTGTTATATCGATAACACCCTTTCAAAAAGTATTTTATCAAAATGACAATATTAATTGTTTGTTAAATTGAAATATTGCATCAAATTCCAATATAATAACATTTAAAACTCTCACAAAATGATTAAATATTTGTTTTTAACAATTTAGCCGATAATTTCTATATGTATTATGAAAACGAGACCAGCACACCTTTCATCGTATCAACAAAATGAAAGACATATCTAACATTTTAATCAAGAAAATTTTTACCTTTTAAGGATCTAAAAAAATATAATAACATTTAACGAAGCATTATATGGTGAAATGTCTCATCCACTAAATCAAAAAACCCACCATCTCTCTAATAGGAGATGTTCGGACAATTATAATAACATTATAAAATAAAAATTTAAATCTAATTAAATTGTTCTGCTTATACAACAATAACAATTTTTTTCTTATATTTAATTATATACAAAAAAATAATGGCGATCATGTGTAGTATTTTCAGCTATTTAGTAGTAGAATTAATAATTTTAAATTTAAATAATTTTTTACGGCTTTCATCTCCACAAATTGTTCGTTTGTTTATTTGTTCTAAACATGTGATGTGATCGAATTTCCTCACGTGTTTCATTCCAATCTCAATCTTAAGTAAAATATTATAATTGTTTTTTATTATTTTTATTATTATTCATAAAACATTTTTAATGGCCCCAGGTCTTTTCATTACCGAAAGACAATAAAGTAACAAAACAAAATTATTAACTGTTAAAATATTTGTACAAAAACATATTATTATGATCGATTGTAGATTTATATTTTTATTAAAGTAAACACTCGTGTTAATATTAATTAATATTTTATTTTATGACAATTAATTTCATTATAAAGTCAATAACATGGACAATTTAAGACATCATGTTTAAATTTACGAAAAAAAAGTCTTTTGGATATGAGTACACCATTTCCCAGGTATATAATTTCTATAGAGTAATTACACCATTTGAAATCGTTAAAACTTTTTCAAAAAAAAATTATACTTTTGTAAGATTTAGAACCCAAAAAGTATTGCCGAATTTAAGTTGGCAACACTCTTTTCATTGTCTGCTAGTTTAATATCGCACGCTTGGCTAACACTTGAAATGTATGTTTTAATAGGCCTAAATAAAAATTCCAAATTAATCAAATCGTGCCATTTTTTAATCATTATTATCTGTAAAAAAAGCTACTTGATTAATTGAAATTATGAAATTTATGATTTGCGTACTATATCTTTAGCTTATCTTAATAAATAGCCTTTTAACATATGTTTCAGATCAGAAATCTTTTTTGGAATGAACACAAATTGAAGAAAAAACATTTATAAATTAATCACAGAAATTTGATTTCAAATTCGCAACTCGTCGAAAATTTTAATCAGATCAGAATTTGACACCATGAAAGCGTCTAAAATGATTATATTAAAACATTTTTTAAACAATAATGTTCCACAGAAAAATCTGCCAAATTTGCTTTCATGTTGGTAACTAGTAGAAAAATTTTCTTTAAATTAGTTTAAAAGTTTTATAATACCAATATCGCCAACCAACATTTCACCCTTTTCACTTTTTTCGTTCACTAACTTTTTTGAGGTGAAAAAAATTCCCCTGTTGTGAAATTTTTTGATGGAGTTTATTAAAGCCCCCTTCACACGAGTACACAAGTAATATGATCTGTCAAAATTTGGTGTAGAAGAGAACGGATGGGATCGTCTAAACGCAATATGTAACGAAATCATCACACATTGACAGAAAATACGGATGGAAAATTTGACAGTCGTATAGCTGTCTTCATTTTTTGAAATGATTCAAAAAAACAAACAAGTCGCATTATTTTTATATAAACACATACAAAATAAGTGAAACAGCTGTTTCCATCTTACATTGTTATTGTTTTATACCAATCGTGTAAACACAAAAAATATAAATCATACGACTTTTATTCTCTTTTTTGTCATACGGATGGAATTTAATTTTACTTTTTCATTAGACTTTTCGTACGTAAAGTGTGATCCTCTTAAGGGCCCTTAAACAATGAACAGCTGTTGCATACAAAATCAACTATTGTGAATGAATTGTTCACAGTAAGTTTATGATAGCAATTTTTCCTTCGAATGGAATGAACATTTCTAAGGAACAAAAATTTCACTTATCTTGGCGATAGGGGTGATTGATCTCTCGTTTTATAAATTTCAAGTTCATAATTTTAAACTCAAAACTGATCTAAATATATTATATTAAAAGCTTATTTTAACAATAATATTTCATAAAACAACTGCCAAGATTGATTTCAAATTCTTAACTCGTCGAAAATGTTTCTTTAAATTACATCTAAAAATTTTATATTAATTTTCTTTTCCATATGAAAAGTCGACTAATATATGCATAAAGAAAACTTGAAGAGATCTTTCTTGTTTTGTCAACGATTTTTCTAGAGCAAGTTTTATCAATTTTAAAAGAAGAATTTTACACTCAAAACTGGTCTAAAAATATTTTATTACATGTTCTTTTTAACAATAGTATTTCATAAAACGTTGATTTTAAATTTGTAACTCGTCGAAGATTTTTTCTCTGAAATAATTATATTAAAACTTTTTTAAACAATTTCAAACTTAATTTCAAATTCGTCGAAAATGTTAGATCAAAATTCTCAATAAAAACCTTTCTATAAAAAAGACCTGGATAATATTTATATAGATGACACGTTGAAAATCTGGCTTAAAAACTTTTCTAACGAAGTTTTTTATAATTTTGGTTTCAAATTAGCAACTCGTCGAAAATCTGTCCGAAAAAAATCGTCTAAGAGTTTTTTATCGTAAATTCTTTCAAATTTTTTTTTAAAAAATCTACAAACTCTAAAACGTTTCTTATTGAGAAAATATTTATATTGAAAACTCGCCAAAGATCTTAAACAACTTTTCCAAAGAAAGAAAGTTAATAAATCGTCTAAAAGTTTTCGATAGAAAACTTGTCGAAAACATTTTCTATAAAAAAACAAAATGAATTTTTTAGAAAAAATAAATACAGTTCTCAACGCCCTGTCCTTTATTTTCTTCTCTTTTTCATTTCAATCTATTAAGATATGAGGTGAAAGAGGAATTAAACTCTATAGGATCAAAATATTCATGTTTAAAATTATGTAATTTTTAGATATTAAAGTTCATTCGATCACGAATACGAAATTGAACTTAAAAAACAACAGTAATGACATGAAGAAATGAGATGAAATTTCGCAGCCAATAAAGTGAACTGACGGACAAATCTTATGAATCAGCAATAAAATGAAATTGATAAAAGTGCGACGTTTTTTTTTTTTTTTTCAAAACAATCAACTTTTGATTAACAACAACGAAAAAATAATATTTGCAATTAATTATTTACGCTTGTTAAATCACAAAATAGCAAAAGTTCCCAGACACACATGCAATGCAATGATGCATTTTTAAAAAAATTTCCTCATTTTATTTAATTTTCTTTATATAATTAGTGAAATTTTAAACATTTAAATTAATTAATAATTATTAAATAAATATTAACAAATAACAAACAAACTGTAAAAAGATTTGTTAACAAAATAAATATTTGAAAATTGTTGTTACTAAAATCTTTTAGACATCTATACTCCACTAAATGAACATGTAAATGTTGTTCACATGTAAATTATTTAAACAAACTCTAAAACTAAATTCTAAATTTTTTAATAAATTGTTAATAACATTTAAATAAAATAAAAAAGAATTCAAAATACAAAATAATTGAAACTAAAACACTCTACAAAATACTAGTTTAAACCAACTTGTACCGCTAAAAATTCAATGAATTGAAAGAAGAAGAAAAATGAATGAATAAATTGTTCATAAATATATAAATAAGAGGATGAGTGTGTGTATTTTTTTTTTTACAAATTAATATGTATTTGAAAAGCCAGTGTCGTCTTTGAAACTTTATTTAAATTTAGGTACAAGTGAACCCAACAACTGATACATATAGACAGGCCAAGCCCCAAAGCTTAAACTTAGGTTTTCAAAGAGAAAAAGAAAGATAATAATAAATGATCATAAAAGAAATTGCAATAATATACATAAACAAACAACCATTTGATATCAAAATAAAAATAATGTCAAAATAATAAATTAAGACAACATTCATTTTCTTTTTCTGAGTATTGTAAAATTAAACAAATAACCGCATTGCTCACTGATTGCGACAACAACTGCTAAAGGTGATAATAACTAAAGTTGATCTCGAAATGAAATAAGAAAATTAACATAAACTGGCTAAACACAAAATCACTTAAATGACAAATGCACACACATTTATTTTTCAAATTAAACTGTAAAAAAAGTAAATTAATATAAAAATTGCTTTTTTATTGTTTTATTTGAAATTTTTTTGCAAAGAACATACAATTGTCATTGAATTGTAGTAATTCCCCTTAAGTCGCCACGACGCAATTTTAATCACAAGTTTTCAAATCATCTGTTGTTCTATATTCACGAGAAGATATTTATCGTGTTGATTGGTTGTCGGTGGCCAAGTAATTAAACACGTTTTAATGTAATGTGATTTTATAATCAGTTCAGAAAATAAAAGTTTTAAATAATTTTTAATGTAGCTATAAATAAAATATGAGACACAGACAATTATATTTTATTCTAACTAATAAAATTTATTAATAAATTATTCAACAGCCTCTTTTTATAGTACTGAATGAATTTGTTTTATAATTAAACGAGAAAAAAACTGAATTCAATTAAAATACTATAATTATTAATAATATGCGAGGGTTGGATTAAAAGTACAATTCCATTCTTATCAGAAATTCATCCTGAATTTCAGAGAATCTGAGAAGTACAAAAAATAGATAGATAGATAGATAGATAGATAGATAGATAGATAGATAGATAGATAGATATAGATATAGATATAGATATAGATATAGATATAGATATAGATATAGATATAGATATAGATATAGATATAGATATAGATATAGATATAGATATAGATATAGATATAGATATAGATATAGATATAGATATAGATATAGATATAGATATAGATATAGATATAGATATAGATATAGATATAGATATAGATATAGATATAGATATAGATAGATAGATAGATAGATAGATAGATAGATAGATAGATAGATAGATAGATGATAGATATATAGATATATAGATAGATAGATAGATAGATAGATAGATAGATAGATAGATAGATAGATAGATAGATAGATAGATAGATAGATAGATAGATAGATAGATAGATAGATAGATAGATAGATAGGTAGATAGGTAGATAGATAGATAGATAGATAGATAGATAGATAGATAGATAGATAGATAGATAGATAGATAGATAGATAGAGATAGATAGATAGATAGATAGATAGATAGATAGATAGATAGATAGATAGATAGATAGATAGATAGGTAGATAGATAGATAGGTAGATTAGATAGATAGATAGATAGATAGATAGATAGATAGATAGATAGATAGATAGATAGATAGATAGATAGATAGGTAGATTAGATAGATAGATAGATAGATAGATAGATAGATAGATAGATAGATAGATAGATAGATAGATAGATAGATAGATAGATAGATAGATAGAACTTTCAGTA
The DNA here is from genome assembly GCF_015586225.1 of Lucilia sericata. NCBI lineage: Eukaryota > Metazoa > Arthropoda > Insecta > Diptera > Calliphoridae > Lucilia > Lucilia sericata. The sequence continues at coordinate 256,007 of NW_023994640.1, forward strand.
CCTCCCTCGTATATACATATATTACTGTCTAAGAAAACTCACTACAGTGATGCCAACATCTCGACAACCTATAATTAAAAAGCCAACATATTTCTATTGTATAAGATTTTATACAAACTAGAAAATATTTAAACTACACCCAATCTAAAGCACAACCAACTTTTCATCACAACCCACTGTGCAATTCAGTCATATCAGTTTCCACAGTAATAGGAATTAGTGTTTTTATATAGTAAATCATCAAAAAGATTATGATCACTCGTTGTGTAATTTTAAAGGTAGCAAACGCTCTGTCATGGTTATTAGCTTTAGTTGAGAAATTTGCATTTTAAAAAAATTCTAAATTCAAACACACACAGATTCGCATAAATAAAAACCGAATAGAAATAATGAGAATTTTAAGCATTAAAAAGTAGATTGTGTAGTTGTATCGTATTCAACACTCCACACACCCCCTTTTGACGATAGAATAATTAACGGTTGTGTGAATGGTAGGCAGGTGACAAGAGAATTTTGTGTACTTTTTTTCCATTAGTTTTTGCAAAGATTTTTTTTATATATTTCGTCACATTTATAAAGGTCTTTTCAATACTTGAATTCTTAAGTCGAAAAAACGACTTTTCATAAATCGCAAAAAGTCGAAAAGTAGACTTTTTATTTCAAATTTAGAACCATAAAGGACACAGTGTTGACAACTGTAATTCAATTTAGTAAATTAAACTAAGTAGAAGCTTTCGAAATGTCAGATATTGAATGAATCAGAAAGATATCGAAAATAATTTGCTAAAATAACAATTCTCGAATTCTTATTTCATTTAATATTCTATATAGCCCAATAAATATGGCAACAATTTATTCATTCACCAACGGCAAATGACATTTAACATATCAATAATATTTTTAGCTGAGTTTGATTTTTTATTTGATATTTTCTGCTAGCGTTGGTGGCACTAACGTACTGAATTTCGTCTGCGCGTGGCTAAAATGTTTACAAGTGGAACGTTGATTATATACATACGTTTTTTTCTCGTACTGATTTCATTATAAAATGTTTATTTTATACATACAATAAATAAACGGACTTATAAGCGAAACATGCATGATCTTGCCATATGATCATGTGTCGTCTGTCATGAAAAAACAAATTATATACAAAACTTAAAATTAATATTAAAAATCTTAATATAATAATAAAAAAATGCGCATTTTAGAATATGAAACATTTTTAAGATTAGAAATGAAAATGTTTTAAATTTCAATTTAACAATTAAATGTTATAATAGACATTTTTTTTACTGCGTTTTAATTGAAACTCGCATTTAACTTGATATTTTATTAGGGGTTTTTCAACATCAGGCAAAAAATAAAATAAGAAAAGAGGGAAACATCTTAAATTTATATTCGTAGAAATAATAAAATAAATACAAATTTAATTGTAGCTTTTCTTCTGTTTATTATTTGCATTTTAAAAGTAAATGAACTTTTGTAAACAAATAAATATTTTAAAGGTGAAATTAAAAATCGTGGTGTAATTTTTAAATAAATTTATCAACACCCTCTTCATATTTATTTTCTTCCGTTTTTTTTTTTTTTTTTTTGTAAGGTTGGTCCATGTTTAATGGGTCTGTAGTTTGTTTTATTGGTAAATATTTATTTAAAAGTGTGATATAATTAAATAACAAGTTCATTGAATTCAACCAAGTTCAAATAAAATGTAAATTTTTTAGTAAATACTACACTTAGACATATTTACAAAACTTCTGGGAAAAGTGTATTACACGTTTCTTTTTTATTTCAACGTTAAGATAACAATTATTTAACTTATGTAGTTTCCCCAACACAATATTTACTTTTCCTCAGAAACGTGCCAAAGCTATTATTGTTAATTTCTAAAGTTATTTTTAAATTTTAATATGTTTACTTTGATATCTATAAATAATATATGTATATATATTTTGCCATAATTGTATTAATTGCTTTTAAATGCTACCTTAAGAAATAAGTTAACTTTTTAAATTGTTAAAAAACATTTTAATTTAAACCATTTTATAATCAATGGAAAATATTTGGTATTTATGTTTATTTCTTAACAAACATTTAAATTAACACCTAAATGAGATTAGTGAATGAAGATTAAGAAGAAAAAAAATTCCTAAGAGAAACGTGATCTTCAAAAGTTTTTCGCACTTTACTAAGCTATCACTTGATCAATTTTTTTTTTTTTTCACAGCGAAAATTTTCCAAAATGTTTTTATTTGTTTTGCAAATTTGTGGGTTTGATCAGTCAGAGTTATTTCAACAATATGTATTAACATTAGTTAGACTTTGTACTAATGGCTTGAATCAAGTAACACGTGCTAAACGTACTTAACGGGGGGCTAAAATAATTTGTTTATAGATTATTGATTTTTTTAAAAGAAAATAAAATTTAAAAATGTTGCAAAAAGGTGATAAAAATCACTAGATCACTGAATTTTGTCTACTCCAGTAAGATCTACTTAGATCGCTAGATCGACAAGTGGCAAAAACTTTTGGTGTAGCGAATCGTTTTCGTTTTTCTTCATTCGCCATTAATCTATTCTATTGAATTACTCTCAACGAGATTCCACTCTTTAAACATATGATCAGAGTATTTTTCCTGTAGATCACAGAAAATGTGTTTGTCTCTCTATAAAGTTCTTAAATCAAAATTCCGTTAGTTTTCAAAGATCGCTCTTTTAATAAGGGGACACCTTTCTTTCCGATCTAGTGGCTGGCGAACTCAGATTTAACTCAAAACCCACACCTTTTCCTTTGGATACTGAAGAAAGGATAGGTTAAAGACGAAAATTGCTTAAATTTTCCATACAGTCGGTGGTCTTTATATATTGATATCAAGCATAGTTTCACTTTATTAAGTCACCCCGATTCAATCGAAAGATATCCCATCATACGATAACAAGGCCTTAAGATATGCTTGACTGTCCGGCTTTAAAGAATTCCGTTTCTCCTTAAGCTCTCCCTAGCCCAGAAGAAGATATCTTAGATTTTCGCTTAAAATATTAAAGGATATTTTCACATGGAAACGGTCTTCTGGAAATTGAGGCACTCACTTTATTTCTAAAGTCCATACAAAAACAGTTTTTTTTAACTAAATCGAACTAAATATGCAGAATATTGCTTAGAACGACCATTTTCGATATTTCATAATTATCTTAAAGTTATAGAATCTTTCAGTACAGTTGTCAATCACCAATTAACATTTCAATGTTTGTAAACAATAGAATTTAGTAAACAATTAACAGCTGTTGCATACAAAATCAACTATTGTGAATGAATTGTTCACAATAGCAATTTTTCCATTGAGGAGAACAAAAATTTCACTTCTATCGACGATAGGGGTGAATCGGATATTCAGCCCTATCGCCAATCAACATTTCACGTGAAATATGTTCGCTTTTTTCGTTCACTAACTTTTTTTATGTGGAATGTTTGGAAAAAATGGACAGCTGTTGCCTACAAAATCAACTATTGTGAATTAATTGTTTACAGCAAGTTCGCGATAGCAATTTTTCCTTCGAGGGGAATAAAAATGTCACTTCTATTGACGATAGGGGTGAATCGGATATTATGTGAACTATTGTGAATGAAATGTTCAAGGAAATTTCACGATAACAATTTTCCCCTCGAGGGAAAAATTTCACATCTTCACACCATAGTAGAGAAAGTTAGTAGAGTAGTACTAACTTTAGTTATAATATAGGAGAGCTGGGGTACAAACAATTGTGTCAAATAAAAGTGTCAAAAATCTTTTCAAAATTAAAGCCAGTTTAACTTAAGTCGCCACAATACAATTAGGTTAATATGTATTAAAAAGAACATCTTCCTATACGAAACCTCTTTATTTAAATACAAATTTTATTGCCTTAACAAACACACTATAGAACATCACAGAAATCACCTTATTTCGTTATTTTCTGTGTTCTTAAATACATATATAACACGAGATTAAAGTTCTTTAAATGGCTACCAGTTAAAATATTTAGCATGACTTTAAAAATATATTGAAAGTCATTCTGAATATTTAAACAAAAAAATAACTAGTTTCTTTTCTTTCAGACAGCTAAATTAATATTCTAATAAACAAATTATTATTTAATAGTCGTAGAGCAAACGGAAATTCAAATTAATATTATAAATATTTTGTCAGTCTGGTTTATTATTAACTAAAGTTAATTAACTATAGTTTTATTAAATGACCAGCCAGTCGGTGAGTGTTTTGTAGCGTCAACGAGTGACATTTATGGCAAATAATCGCCAAGATTTCTAATCAAATTAAAATTTTAAAATAATTATAAATAATAACAAAAATCTAATTATAGATTTTTTTAGTTGAGTTGAGTTGTTAACCATAAAGAAATTTTGTTTTAATATAAACAAATATTATAAAAAATATATATTTTTAATTGTTTTGTTGATAACTTAAGGAATATTTTATAAAAATTTGCAAAATACAAATAATTTTCTGGTTTAGCAACAATTTTACTAAAAATCACTTGAAATCACACGAAAAAAAGTTGAATTAACAGAAAAAAACAACAAAATATACAATATAATGTTGTATGGATATTAATTTGTTGTGAAAGGCTCATTGACTTAAGCGAAAAAAAAACTTGATGGGAATTTATTTAAAAAAGCACTGTGTGGTTCATAAAAAAGTACAAAAAATGTGTTTTGACATAAAGTATTAAACAAAAAAACCAAAGAACCAAAATACTGACGTAGCGTCTGTAAAACCCACAAAATAAATTAATATTTAAACAGACATGAGTATATATAATAGAATTATACAAATTTATAAGTATTAAGGCGATATAGTATTTTTTTTGTATTGCAGTTTTTTTTAATGTTTTGTTTTTATTTTGTAATAAATGTATAAAAAAAATTTGTTTATTTGACATTATATTGAAATGAAAGTACAGAGACCTCGCAAAAATTGCAAAAATATTAATTAATTAAAAAAAATAAATTTGAAACAACATGTTTAACAAATTTAGAAATGTCAAATCTTAACAGTTAAATTGACCTTATTTTTGTTTGTTCTAGTCTACGAAATGGAACGCTTAAAGTCTATGTAAAAAATAGATTTCTGTTGTATGGTGACTATATGTATACAGTTTTATTAACGAGAGTTCCCGAGCATTAAATACTATGTTGCCATGTTTAAAATTAGAATATACATAAATAAAATTTAAATTTCGATTGATAGGGGTTAGCCAGACAAGGGGAAATCTGTTTTAAGAGTTTTCTTAATATTCCTTAGGGATGTTAAATTCGGCATCACTATATAACTAATATAGATAGATAGTTAATTATTTCGCAAGTTAGTTAGTTATTTCGCAAGTAAGTTAGTTAGTTAGGTAGTTAGTTAGTTAGTTTGGTAGTTAGTTAGTTAGTTAATTAGTTAGTTAGGTAGTTAGTTAGTAAGTTAGTTAGTTAGTTAGTTAGTTAGTTAGTTAGTTAGTTAGTTAGTTAGTTAGTTAGTTAGTTAGTTAGTTAGTTAGTTAGTTAGTTAGTTAGTTAGTTAGTTAGTTAGTTAGTTAGTTAGTTAGTTAGTTAGTTAGTTAGTTAGTTAGTTAGTAGTTAGTTAGTAGTAGTTAGTTAGTTAGTTAGTTAGTTAGTTAGTTAGTTAGTTAGTTAGTTAGTTAGTAGTTAGTTAGTTAGTTAGTTAGTTAGTTAGTTAGTTAGTTAGTTAGTAGTTAGTTAGTTAGTTAGTTAGTTAGTTAGTTAGTTAGTTAGTTAGTTAGTTAGTAGTTAGTTAGTTAGTTAGTTAGTTAGTTAGTTGGTTAGTTAGTTAGTTAGTTAGTTATTTAGTTACTTAGTAAGTTTGTTAGTTAGTTAGTTGGTTGGTTGGTTAGTCAGTTTTTGCCCACTAGTTAGTTAGTTACTTATTTAGTTACTTAGTAAGTTAGTTAGTTAGTTATTTACTTAGTTACTTAGTAAGTAGTTAGTTAGTTAGGTAGTTAGTTGTTGTTAGTTAGTTAGTTAGTTAGTAGTTAGTTAGTTAGTTAGTTAGTTAGTTAGTTAGTTAGTTAGTTAGTAGTTAGTAGTTAGTTAGTTAGTTAGTTAGTTAGTTAGTTAGTTAGTTAGTTAGTTAGTTAGTTAGTTGGTTGGTTAGTTAGTTAGTTAGTTAGTTATTTAGTTACTTCGTAAGTTTGTTAGTTAGTTAGTTGGTTGGTTGGTTAGTCAGTTTTTGCCCACTAGTTAGTTAGTTAGTTAGTTAGTTAGTTATTTAGTTACTTAGTAAGTTTGTTAGTTAGTTAGTTGGTTGGTTGGTTAGTCAGTTTTTGCCCACTAGTTAGTTATTTAGTTACCTAGTAAGTTAGTTAGTTAGTTAGTAAGTTATTTAGTTAGTTAGTTAGTTAGTTAGTTAGTTAGTTAGTTAGTTAGTTAGTTAGTTAGTTATTTAGTTACTTAGTAAGTTTGTTAGTTAGTTAGTTGGTTGGTTAGTCAGTTTTTGCCCACTAGTTAGTTAGTTATTTGGTTAGTTAGTTAGTTATTTAGTTACTTAGTTACTTAGTAAGTTAGTTAGTTAGTTAGTTAGTTAGTTATTTAGTAAGTTAGTTAGTTAGTTAGTTAGTTAGTTAGTTAGTTAGTTAGTTAGTTAGTTAGTTAGTTAGTTAGTTAGTTAGTTAGTAGTTAGTTAGTTAGTTAGTTAGTTAGTAGTTAGTTAGTTAGTTAGTTAGTTAGTTAGTTAGTTAGTTAGTAGTTAGTTAGTTAGTTAGTTAGTTAGTTAGTTAGTTAGTTAGTTAGTTAGTTAGTTAGTTAGTTAGTTAGTTAGTTAGTTAGTTAGTTAGTTAGTTAGTTAGTTAGTTAGTTAGTTAGTTAGTTAGTTAGTTAGTTAGTTAGTTAGTTAGTTAGTTAGTAGTTAGTTAGTTAGTTAGTTAGTTAGTAGTTAGTTAGTTAGTTAGTTAGTTAGTTAGTTAGTTAGTTAGTTAGTTAGTTAGTTAGTTAGTTAGTTAGTTAGTTAGTTAGTTAGTTAGTTAGTTAGTTAGTTGGTTGGTTGGTTGGTTAGTCAGTTTTTGCCCACTACCTGGACAGTTGTAGTCGCTTTCCAGAGTGCTTGTGAATTACATTGGTTGATGCCCATAGTCCCCTGGCTTAGAGCTGTGTGTGTAGGAATTACGATCGCAGCTACGAAAATTTCGATATCCAATTTGATGAGGCTTTCTATATGGGATCAATGTCTAACTATTTCCACTTTTGTTTCTGGTATACGATCGGGCAGGTCAGATATTTGTGTATAATTTTCCATTGTGTCCTGTTGAAAAAAAAAACAGTTTAGAACTCTTTACTCCTACTATTTGGATTTCATTTTATTTCAACCTAAAAAGATTCATTGAACTTTTGATTTTATTTTTGCAATTTTCTTTGGTCTTTATCGTTTAATTTGGAAGACTTAATGAAGGCCGCTTAAAATCCGTTGATACAATGACCTGCAAATTTCAGCATATGCAAATCAAAAGATGAAATCGCTGGACAAAGTTGTATATCACAAATAATGGTTAAAATTCATTTGACGTTAAACAGTGATGGCAAATGAACTTTGATTTAGTGATGTAGAAGTTTATTGAACATAAATTTCACTCTAATTCATTAAGATGTGTATAAACAATTAAAATGTTGATTTTTTGATAGTTTACACTTCAAATTGTTCCTTACGGTAGATGTTATCAAAACATTTGAGTTAAGGAAATTGTTTTGTGAGATATAAACAAGCTTAATATTCCTGTTTTAAATATAAAAAAATCACATTTCCTGCAGAAATACTGACGTTTTTCATAGTTATTTAATATTGTTTAAAATGATAGGAAATTTTTGTTTAGTAATCTAGGAAATACCCCAAATGTTCGATTATCTGTTATTAAAATAAAACCTCCCATTAGATTAGCCACTTTAGATATTTATTATTTTCTTTAATTTCGTACTAAATATATTTGATTTATTTCTGATTAAAGGCAATTAAATTGTATCTATAAATAGTTTAATTTAATACCTTAATAAAATAAATCAACCATATTTCTTTGTTTAAAATATTTATTTAAGAGTTTACTTCCTCCCTCGTTAAAGGCAAATACATAATAATAAAAAAAATTTCATCTATTATTCTTAATAATGAAAAAGTAAACAATAATAAAAAATAATAAAGTAAATGTTCGTTTAAGTATTGCACATGCCAAGCCGTACTTAATTTAAGTTTTTTGCTTTTTTCTTAAAAGTACAAAAGTAAATTTTTAACAAAAGTAAATAAATAAACAAAAGAATCGCAAAACAAATAAAAAATACGAAAAACTCATAAAAACTTGTACGAGAGCTTACAAACACTCGTATTCAAAACATAATAATAGTTTTTTAATCAATTTGAAATAAAACGAATTAATTACACACTTTATTTTAAAAATTTGATGTTTTAGAAAACTAATTTTCAATTATATTTTACTTTTCTTTAATCAAATTGTCAAATTTGACAATTAAAAAGTACTTATAACTGTCAAATGTATATTGATAGGTTTTATAGAGTTAATTTATTATTATTATTTATGCAACAGTTACAAGCCTTCCGATTTAATTAAAACACATTCCATTACTTGCTATGATCAGGGGTATTTAAACTCAACTTTTTTTCAGCACTGTTTGCTCAAAATAAAAAGCGCTAAAGTGTAACGTCATTTGCGAAGGTTAAAATAATTTATGTACAAGAACAAAAAATTAACTTAAGACAAAAAATATAAATAAAGAAATAGACAAATATGTACGAATAAATAAATATCTGTGTTTAGAGAAAAAATGCATAAATTAAGTTAATATTGATTTATTAATACTATACACTCTGATATTTTTCTTTTATTTTTCTTAATTTCCATTAAATTTATTTGCAAATATGGTATAATATTTTTAGTCTTCAATTAAATACCAATAATGAAGAAATGTTTGTAAATATTTATATAGACAAACATACTCTGATGAACAGAGATATGTGAAGTGATGAATTTAGGAGTGAGAAAGGCAGACAGACAAAATTCACAATTACTATCAATTATCAACACAGAAGATAGTTTAGTAGAAAAGTAAGAACCAGTATGAAATTTTTTAAATAAAAACCACTGGATATTCTCGAAATTACAAGGTTGGCAACCGACTAGACTATAGAATATACTATAGACTAGACTATAGACTACACTATAGACTAGACTTTAGACTAGACTACAAATTAGGACTATAGACTAAACTATAGACTATAGCCTAGACTTTAGACTAGACTATAGATTTAACTATAGGCTAGACTATAGACTAGACTATAGACTAGACTATAGACTAGACTATAGGACTAGACTATAGACTAGACTACAGACTAGACTATAGACTAGACTATAGACTAGACTATAGACTAGACTATAGACTAGACTATAGACTAGACTATAGACTAGACTATAGACTAGACTATAGACTAGACTATAGACTAGACTATAGACTAGACTATAGACTAGACTATAGTCTAGACTAGACTATAGACTAGACTATAGTCTAGACTAGACTATAGACTAGACTAGACTATAGACTAGACTATAGACTAGACTATAGACTAGACTATAGACTAGACTATAGACTAGACTATAGCCTAGACTATAGCCTAGACTATAGACTAGACTATAGACTAGACTATAGCCTAGACTATAGCCTAGACTATAAACTAGACTATAGACTAGACTATAGACTAGACTATAGACTAGACTATAGGACTAGACTATAGCCTAACTATCGACTAGACTATAGACTAGATTATAGACTAGACTATACACTAGACTAGAAAATAGACTAGACTATAGACTAGACTATATACTAAGACTATGTACTAGACAATAGACTAGAATATACACTATACTACACACTAGCAATAACATTAAACTATAGACATTTGAAATTACGTCATTTTATAGTGAAAAAAATTTCGACATTAACAAATTTATAAAGTTTTAGATCCAAAACCTTTAACTGTGTTTTAACACATTTAACTCACTGTACTTATTATAAACGCTGCAAATGATTGTATGTTATTAAATTAAATTGTATTTTTATTTATGTGCGCCACTACACTAACAATTTTTGTTTTAACTGCGTCGTAGTTTTTCATCAGTTTTTCCTGATTGATAAAATCATTCAGAAAAATGTTGGATGATGGATGGAGAGAGAAATATACGTAATACATAAACTAACGTCATTTGCAAGTGATGTTCATGAAAACATTTTTACATTTTTTCTATTTAATTAATTTATTAAAATATAAATAAAACAACAAAAAATATTACGACGTTTTTTAAAATAAGGGGCGTTATTTTAAAACAGACTTTATTAAACCATTTCTGAGAAAAATTTCAACATTCAAAATGGGAGGAAATCTTTTATTCCACCAAAAAAAATTTAGTGAACTTTTGTAAAAGGAATTTTTTCAATTTATCATTTTGTCTTGAAAAAAGTTTAAACAATTTTAATAGAATGAAAGCCCTGCATTTTAAATAAACAATTGCTGCACAAAGTTGTGACATCACTGTCAACTATTTGCGTTAAGAAACATTTGACGTAAATCAGTGATGTTAAATAAACTTTCTCGAACGCTGACTTTGATTTAATGATGCAACAGTTCATTAACCACGAACTGCATAAACATTTGACCTACAATGTAGCCTTTTGACAAAGAAACTTTAAACCCTACTTTAGTACTTCCTTAAATGTTCTCAGAACATTTAAATTTAGAAACATTTTCTCAATTCACCCAAAAATGCTTTATATTTTAATGAAATCGTTACTATACATATTTTAATAGATTCTTTGATATCCTTGGTAACAATTTTGACCCAAATTTTTTGTTGTAAACAATTTTTATATTGGAAGTTAAAAATTATATTTCTTTCATATAGCTTTCTTTATACTTTTAATAAATGCAAAAAATAATTTTTTGTAATTTTAATAATATAAACACTTTTGTAAAATTTTACTGTAATTTTATAATGCATAGAAGGTTAATGGAGAAAAAAGAACCTCGCTTAATTTAAACACGTGCAAAGGTCATTAACAGACCAGGGATGGAAAACTATGGTACTATTTTACTTTGTTCAGTACTTATTGGTTAGGAAATATACCGCTGTAGAGTCAAGACATTAAATACTTTTTTAAAATTATATACTAATCCATAGAATAATCCTCCGATTTTTCAAGAAGTTCAGTTTCAGTTCTAGATCAGTTCTAGTTCAGTTCTAATTCAGTTCTAGTTCAGTTCTACTTCAGTTCTAGTTTAGTTCTAGTTCAGTTCTAGTTCAGTTCTACTTCAGTTTCTAGTTCAGTTCTACTTCAGTTCTACTTCAGTTCTAGTTCAGTTCTAGTTAAGTTCTAGTTATTTCTAGTTCAGTTCTAGTTAAGTTCTAGTTCAATACTAGTTCAGTTCTAGTTCAGTTCTAGTTATTTCTAGTTCAGTTCTAGTTTAGTTCTCGTTCAATTCTAATTCATTTCTAGTTCAGTTCTAGTTCAGTTCTAGTTCAGTTCTAGTTCTAGTTCAGTTCTATTTCAGTTCTAGTTCAGTTCTAGTTCAGTTCTAGTTCAGTTCTAGTTCAGTTCTAGTTCAGTTCTAGTTCAGTTCTAGTTCAGTTCTAGTTCAGTTCTAGTTCAGTTCTAGTTCAGTTCTAGTTCAGTTCTAGTTCAGTTCTAGTTCCGTTTTAGTTCCGTTTTAGTTCAGTTCTAGTTCCGTTTTAGTTCAGTTCTAGTTCAATTCTAGTTCAGTTCTAGTTATTTCTAGTTCAGTTCTAGTTTAGTTCTCGTTCAATTCTAGTTCAGTTTCTAGTTCATTTCTAGTTCAGTTCTAGTTCAGTTCTAGTTCAGTTCGAGTTCTGTTCTAATTCAGTAAAAAGTATTTTTTTTTTTTTTGGAAAAGTTTAGTACTATGTATTATAAAATATCAATTTCCGATTACCGCAAATGTAGTAAAAATATAATCTCACATTATTAAAATGTATACGTTCAGCTGCTGCAAAATTTACCCAAATTACTACGCAAATGCCAAAAATACGTTTAACAGTCTTGTGTTGGGTGGTACTATTTTCACTGTAAATTCCATTTTTCAGCCACATACGTTGTGGTCAACCAACCTTTACTACAACATTGACTTGTTTTTTTTTTTTTTATTTGTTTTTTCCTTCTTCCGATATTTATAAAGATAAACATACGTCATAATAAGTTTTTTTTTATTGTAAAAAAATAATAAACAATATATTCCTTAAAATAGCCGTTGTGCATAATTCTTCTTCTCGTCTCACTTTTGTATCTGAAATGTTCGCATTCAAAGTGAAACGTATTTGTTCATTCGTTCGTTCGTTAAAAGTTTATTGACGCAACATTGTTCATTTAATTTTTATAAAATAAAAAAGAGAAATACATTTGCATAAATTAACATTAAATAACAGGATTGGTGGCAGGGGTTTTAAAATAAGTTTCTTCGATTCTCTTTAATAAAAGGACATTTGCCAATGGAAAGTATTTTTAAATAAACCTGTTTTAACGATTTTTTTAAATATTTTAAATTTTGCCAGTCATCAAAACAAATCAGTAGCATTTTTTTTGAATTAAATAACTTAAAAAAAGTTAAATATTTATTTAGTTTTCTAAATTCTTGAGGGTAGTTGTACCTACTAAAACATTTATGATTTTAAATAACAACAAGGTCATTGTATTCTATTTGTTGCTGTGATTTTTGTTTTTTTTTTTATCCGTCATTCATCTGTCAAATGAATGTCAGTAAAAATTTGCTTAACAAAAAGTCTTTTTTTTTCGAAATCCCACAATACAACCACAATTTCAAACATTAGCAGGGGCACACACATAGAGAAATGTTTGTATGTATAGCATGAATATTGAGCATTTAACCGTTACTTTCAATACTAGAAATAGAGAGACAAAGATCAGCAGCCATGCCCACTTTAATAAATTTAACTAATTGTGATTCAGTGGAACGGTATGTACAAAATAATTATAATTGTTGGTTTTATTTTTAAATCACTGAGAAATCTGAGTTACGACTCAAACAACAAATACAATTCATTTTTAATTCAATTCACGTTTTTATTGGTGTCTCTCGTACGTTGTATATGTATGCAGATGTAGTTAAATGTTGGGAATTTATTTCTATTTTTAGCTAAATTTTTGATTCAATAATAAAAGTTATGAGAAATATTAAAAAAACTAGATTTAAAATGCTTAGAAATTATTTCTGTCATCTTAATAGTTGTGTTGTGGCTTTTCGATTAGCAATGTTTCTCAGTATTTGTTTGGAATTTTTGTAATATTTAGATTTTCTAACTAAATGATGTTTTTATTAATACAGCTTTATATGTATTAAAATGTTATTTAAATTTATTTATTAAGGGCCACTAAACTTTTGAATGTCAACTTAATATTTATAAAGCCATTTTTCTTCTTAGAAATTGAGGCGGCTTTAATTAATTTGTTATCTGTTGATTTCTCATGTTTAATAATTTATTATTTCCACTTTAAATTGTTTTATAAGAAGGCTCTTTCTTATTTTAAATGATTTGATCATCATATTATCAACTCTTGTTCAGTTTTAGATTAGTTCTAATTCTGTTCTAGTTCAGTTCTAGTTCAGTTCTAGTTCAGTTCTAGTTCAGTTCTAGTTCAGTTCTAGTTCAGTTCTAGTTCAGTTCTAGTTCAGTTCTAGTTCAGTTCTAGTTCAGTTCTAGTTCAGTTCTAATTCAGTTCTTGTTCAGTTCCAGTTCAGCTCTAGTTCAGTTCTAGTTCAGTTCTAGTTCAGTTCTAGTTCAGTTCTAGTTCAGTTCTAGTTCAGTTCTAGTTCAGTTCTAGTTCAGTTCTAGTTCAGTTCTAGTTCAGTTCTAGTTCAGTTCTAGTTCAGTTCTAGTTCAGTTCTAGTTTTCAGTTCTAGTTCAGTTCTAGTTAGTTCTAGTTCAGTTCTAGTTCAGTTCTAGTTCAGTTCTAGTTCAGTTCTAGTTCAGTTCTAGTTCAGTTCTAGTTCAGTTCTAGTTCAGTTCTAGTTCAGTTCGTTCAGTTCTAGTTCAGTTTAGTTCTTGTTCAGTTCAGTTCATCTCAGTTTTTCAGTTCAGTTCAGTTCTAGTTCAGTTCTAGTGTCAGTTCTAGTTCAGTTCTAGTTCAGTTCTAGTTAGTAGTTCAGTTCTAGTTCAGTTCTAGTTCAGTTCTAGGTTCAGTTCTAGTTCAGTTCTAGTTCAGTTCTAGTTCAGTTCTAGTTCAGTTCTAGTTCAGTTCTAGTTCAGTTCTAGTTCAGTTCTAGTTCAGTTCTAGTTCAGTTCTAGTTCAGTTCTAGTTCAGTTCTAGTTCAGTTCTAGTTCAGTTCTAGTTCAGTTCTAGTTCAGTTCTAGTTCAGTTCTAGTTCAGTTCTACTTCAGTTTAGTTCAGTTCGTTAGTGCAGTTCTAGTTCAGTTCTAGTTCAGTTCTATTTCAGTCTAGTTTCAATTCTAGTTCAGTTCTAGTTCAGTTCAGTTCTAGTTCAGTTCTAGTTCAGTTCTAGTTCAGTTCTAGTTCAGTTCTAGTTCAGTTCTTGTTCAGTTCTAGTCAGTTCTAGTTCAGTTCTAGTTCAGTTCTAGTTCAGTTCTATTTCAGTTCTAGTTCAGTTCTAGTTAAGTTCTAGTTCAGTTCTAGTTCAGTTCTAGTTCAGTTCTAGTTCAGTTCTAGTTCAGTTCTAGTTCAGTTCAAGCTTAATTCCAGTTCGGTTTCCAGATCAGTTCTAGCTTCAGTGCCAGTTCAGCTCTAGCTTCAGTTCTAGTTCAGTTTCAGTTCAACACAAGTTCAGTTCTAGTTCGGTTCTAGTTGAGTTCTATTTCGGTCTAGTTGAATTAAACTTCTATTCTACTTTAAATTTGTATTTATTCAGTTCTAGTTCATAACATGATCTGTTAAGGTCTTTCCAGTGGCACGCTTCTACACATTCCTTTAGATAAACTGTAAATGTTTGTGATTTTAGAAAACATAGATATAAATAATCACATTAATACTTATAGCATACCTTTATTTCGATGCTAAACTAATCCTATCAGTAGGAATTTCCATTCCGATTTAAAATCAAAACAAATGTAGGGTATTAATGTTACCTGTGAACAATACTGATATACACACATTACCACTTATAAAATTTCTAAAAATAAACGAAATATAAAATAAACTTAAGTGCCATTTATGTAGATCTTTAAAAAAACACAAAATTTAAATAAACAGCCAAAGGGCTCGTGCTGATCCGAAATCTTGATGAAATAAAACAATTTATTCTCACCATAAAAACTAGTACGCGAGTAAAAAAACAATTTTAACGCCAAAAACAAAAGGTGCGAGTAAAAATAACTTTTTTTGAAAGAAAATAAATTTCTTCAACAAACAAAGGCAGATCCATCCAAAAATAGACACCAACCGTTCAAAATGATTTTCACGTGATCTTGATGCCCCTGACGTAGTAGTGGTGAAAGAAGCTTTTTTTCGCTGTTTATTTAAACCGACAATTAAAAAACACACAAAATAAGATACAGAATATATTTTTCTTGGCAACAGTCTAGAAAATATTAATTAATGTTTTGCCTCCTAATGTGAAAACAAATTTTATTTTTTTTTATAAACAAAACAAAAAACACTAAAATAGTATAGAAATTTAAATGATTAGAGGATACGAAACAACAGACGATATTTATTTTTATTTTATTTTTTGATAAATTCTTAAAATCACTACTTTATGACATGATTTCCTAATACGAGTCACATACATACATTTAAAGTGTGCTTTCTTTTTATAGAACCCCAAAAATAATGAAATTTTTTCAAGTGTATTTTTTGCACACAATTAACTAAATTCAACTGTGCGAATTTTTCTTCTATTGGAGCGATTCATCAACGATTTTAATGAATGGATGGGGAAGTGTGTTTTGTAGTTCATTTGATATTTTCTTGAGAGCGTTTGGGGCACAAAATCACTTGTTGCAAATATTGATGTTGATTGTTCAAACATTTTCTCTTTGACTTAATTGTTGTTAATTGAAATTTATTAACAAAAAAATTAATAATAAAAGTAAATTTAACTAAATAGTGATGGTAGTAATAAAGTTCGATAGCTGTCGATCGTTTTTTTTTTTAAGTCGATTATAAATTATTTTTTAACTCCTTATTTTTTTCTAGTATTAGTGTATATTATGTATGTATGTACAATATTTAAAATTTTAATATTAGGCACGATTCTAATATTTCGAATGGATCTGCTTTAGAACTATCCGGTTTGGTTTATTCTTTTTGTAGAATGTCTATGTTGGCACACTAGTCCCTATTTAATACTTCTATAGGGTATATACTGGTTCAGTTCTTGATCAGTTATAATTTCAGTTCAGTTAATAGTTGTAGTTCAGTTCTTTTTTCAATTCTAGTTCAGTTCTAGTTCAGTTCTAGTTCAATTCTAGTTATAATTTTACTTCAGTTTTTAGTTCAGTTCTAGTTCAGTTCTAGTTTTCAGTTCTAGTTCAGTTCTAGTTCAGTTCTAGTTCAGTTCTAGTATTCTAGTTCAGTTCTAGTTCAGTTCTAGTTCAGTTCTAGTTCAGTTCTAGTTCAGTTCTAGTTCAGTTTCTAGTTCAGTTCTAGTTCAGTCTAGTTCAGTTTTGTTCAGTTGTTCAGTTTAGTTCAGTTCTAGTTCAGTTCTAGTTCAGTTCTAGTTAGTTCTAGTTTAGTTCGAGATCAATTCTAGTTAGTTCAATTCTAGTTCAGTTCTAGTTCAGTTCAAGTTCATTTTCTAGTTCTTTCTAGTTCAGTTCTAGTTCAGTTCTAGTTCGTTTCTAGGTTAGTTTTAGTTTTGTTTTTAAGTTCCGTTGTTTGTTTGTTATTAATGGGGTCAAGTGTATAAATATTTGTTATCAATCAACTTCCTCTCCCTTTTTAAAGTGTTATTTGTTATGTTTATTTTTCAATTTCTTGTGAAAGAAATTTTTCCCTTATTTTGATTATTTATTACTCTAATAATGATTGCCAATTAACATGGCTTACTAAAACGAATTAGTTAATATAATAAGATAGATCTATGGATACAAAACAAATTATTTATTTATTTTATTAAAGAATCGCTTATTATACAATAGATGATATATTAAAATAAATCTATTTAAATAACAACAAAGAAGTGGAAAAATCAACAGAAATAAAAAGTTCAATATTATTTATTTTTTCTTAAGAGTATATAATGCATTTTGACATGATGTTAATTATATATTTTTAGAAATTCACACGCTGGCCAATCATTCATCAATAACTACCATTCGATACCACCACCAAACAACCAGTATTTTCTTGCTAACACCCAAAAGTAAATATTTATAAACATAAATTTTCAATATAAATTATAGTCTCAAATTATTGTTGCTATTTGTTTATTTTTTATTTTTCTTTTTTGTTTTGTAAATAATATTAACATGAATTTGTGAAAGGAAATTTCCATCAAAGATTATTTTGATTTTAAGTGCAATAATTTTTCTTATTTTTTTTTTTTTGTTACGGGCCTGTACTGTGCCATACGTTGTTTGTACGTAAACTTGAAACTGCAATTTAATTTGACAGATAATATTTGGAATTAACTGAAATTAAATAACAACATCTATTTATTTATTTATGATATAATTTTATCATATAAATATTGAATTGTACTTTAACATTAAACGTTTTTGTTTAACACAAACGTTTTCCTATAGATTAGATTTTTGTTGTTTTAATTTAAAGTTTAAAACGTTGGATTTGTGGTTAAGATATGAATGTTTTTTAACTAATTAAACAACTTAATTATCAGTGTTGTCAAGAGCCATTTGAAGAAAAGGAAAAAAGAACTCAACATTTTAAACAGCTTAAACTAAAATACATATTGACAACGCCGTTTAACGCAAATTCTTTTTTGCACCTTATTTTATTGCTTTCAATTTATTGTTATTTGGAAAAATTTTGAAATTTTCGTATTAATTACTATTTACTATTTAATAATTTTTCCATTCTATTTCGTAAAGAAAAGAGTGTATGTGTTGTTAACACAACAAATAATGTGTGACTTTTAAAACCTTCTTTTTTATTCAATCGAAATTTGTGAAAAAATGTTTATTTACATTTTTAACGCGTACGTATTTTTTAGCGGTCTACGACGTCGCCTACCTCTTAAAATATTCAATTATTCAGCAATTATCGTATACTTATTATTGCTAAGTTTAAGTTTCTTTCTTTCTTCTTTGAGGTGCGAAATAATAATTATAAATTTTCCTAACCAACTAATAGCAGACACCGTAAATATTTGTATTCAATTTATTTTGAATCCCACTACTAAGTGCTTTTCTATTTCAAGTTAAGGCGAATTTTGAGCACTGTTCAAATATTCGTTATCAGTTAAGTTTAGTTCTAGTTCAGTTCTAGTTCAATTCTAGATCAGTTCGAGTTCAGTTCTAGTTCAGTTAAGTTCTAGTTCAGTTAAGTTCTATTTCAGTTCTATTTCAGTTCTAGTTCAGTTCTAGTTCAGTTCTAGTTCAGTTCTAGTTCAGTTCTAGTTCAGTTCTAGTTCAGTTCTAGTTCAGTTAGTTCTAGTTTAGTTATGTTCTAGTTCAGTTAAGTTCTATTTCAGTTAAGTTCTATTTCAGTTAAGTTCTATTTCAGTTAAGTTCTATTTCAGTTAAGTTCTATTTCAGTTCAGTTCTATTTCAGTTCTAGTTCAGTTCTAGTTCAGTTCTAGTTCAATTCTAGTTCAGTTCTAGTTCAGTTCTAGTACAGTTCTAGTTCAGTTCTAGTTTAGTTCTAGTACAGTTGAGTTCTAGTTTAGTTCTAGTTCAGTTCTTGTTCAGTTCTAGTTCAGTTCTAGTTCAGCTCTTTTGTTCAGTTCTAGTTCAGCTCTTGTTCAGTTCTAGTTCAGTTTTAGTTCAGTTCTAGTTCAGTTCTAATTCAGTTCTAGTTCAGTTTTAGTTCAGTTCTAGTTCAGTTCTAGTTCAGTTCTAGTTCAGTTCTAGTTCAGTTCTAGTTCAGTTCTAGTTCAGTTCTAGTTCAGTTCTAGTTCAGTTCTAGTTCAGTTCTAGTTCAGTTCTAGTTCAGTTCTAGTTCAGTTCTAGTTCAGTTCTAGTTCAGTTCTAGTTCAGTTCTAGTTCAGTTCTAGTTCAGTTCTAGTTCAGTTCTAGTTCAGTTCTAGTTCAGTTCTAGTTCAGTTCTAGTTCAGTTCTAGTTCAGTTCTAGTTCAGTTCTAGTTCAGTTCTAGTTCAGTTCTAGTTCAGTTCTAGTTCAGTTCTAGTTCAGTTCTAGTTCAGTTCTAGTTCAGTTCTAGTTCAGTTCTAGTTCAGTTCTAGTTCAGTTCTACTTCAGTTCTAGTTTAGTTCTAGTTTAGTTCTAGTTCAGTTCTAGTTCAGTTTTAGTTCAGTTCTAGTTCAGTTCTAATTCTGTTCTAGTTCAGTTCTAGTTCAGTTCTAGTTCAGTTCTAATTCAGTTCTAATTCGGTTCTAGTTCTAGTTCAGTTCTAATTCAGTTCTAGTTCAGTTCTAGTTCAGTTCTAGTTCAGTTCTAGTTCAGTTCTAGTTCAGTTCTAGTTCAGTTCTAGTTCAGTTCTAGTTCAGTTCTAGTTCAGTTCTAGTTCAGTTCTAGTTCAGTTCTACTTCAGTTCTAGTTCAGTTCTAGTTCAGTTTTAGTTCAGTTCTAGTTCAGTTCTAGTTCAGTTCTAGTTCAGTTCTAGTTCTAGTTCAGTTCTAGTTCAGTTCTAGTTCAGTTCTAGTTCAGTTCTAGTTCAGTTCTAGTTCAGTTCTAGTTCAGTTCTAGTTCAGTTCTAGTTCAGTTCTAGTTCAGTTCTAGTTCAGTTCTAGTTCAGTTCTAGTTCAGTTCTAGTTCAGTTCTACTTCAGTTCTAGTTTAGTTCTAGTTTAGTTCTAGTTTAGTTCTAGTTTAGTTCTAGTTTAGTTCTAGTTTAGTACTAGTTCAGTTTTAGTTCAGTTCTAGTTCAGTTCTAATTCTGTTCTAGTTCAGTTCTAGTTCAGTTCTAATTCAGTTCTAATTCGGTTCTAGTTCTAGTTCAGTTCTAGTTCAGTTCTAGTTCAGTTCTAATTCAGTTCTAATTCAGTTCTAGTTCAGTTCTAGTTCAGTTCTAGTTCAGTTCTAGTTCAGTTCTACTTCAGTTCTAGTTCAGTTCTAGTTCAGTTCTAGTTCAGTTTAGTTCAGTTCTAGTTCAGTTCTAGTTCAGTTCTAGTTCAGTTCTAGTTCAGTTCTAATTCAGTTCTAGTTCAGTTCTAGTTCAGTTCTAGTTCAGTTCTAGTTCAGTTCTAGTTCAGTTCTAGTTCAGTTCTAGTTCAGTTCTAGTTCAGTTCTAGTTCAGTTCTAGTTCAGTTCTAGTTCAGTTCTAGTTCAGTTCTAGTTCAGTTCTAGTTCAGTTCTAGTTCAGTTCTAGTTCAGTTCTAGTTCAGTTCTAGTTCAGTTCTAGTTCAGTTCTAGTTCAGTTCTAGTTCAGTTCTAGTTCAGTTCTAGTTCAGTTCTAGTTCAGTTCTAGTTCAGTTCAGTTCTAGTTCAGTTCTAGTTCAGTTCTAGTTCAGTTCTAGTTCAGTTCTAGTTCAGTTCTAGTTCAGTTCTAGTTCAGTTCTAGTTAGTTCTAGTTCAGTTCTAGTTCAGTTCTAGTTCATTTCTAGTTCAGTTCTAGTTCAGTTCTAGTTCAGTTCTAGTTCAGTTCTAGTTCAGTTCTAGTTCAGTTCTAGTTCAGTTCTAGTTCAGTTCAGTTCTAGTTCAGTTCTAGTTCAGGTCTAGTTCAGTTCTAGTTCAGTTCAGTAGTTCAGTTCTAGTTCAGTTCTAGTTCAGTTCTAGTTCAGTTCTAGTTCAATTCTAGTTCAGTTCTAGTTCGGTTCTAGTTCAGTTCTAGTTCGGTTCAGTTCTAGTGTAGTTCTAATTCAGTTCTAGTTCATTTCTAGTTCAGTTCTAATTCCGTTTTAGTTTAGTTCTAGTATAATTCTAGTTCAATTATACTTTAGTTTTAGTGCAGTTCTAGAATCGGTCAAAGTTTTGTTGTGGCAAATACGGTAACATAACCTCATATTTTATTGACAAAACATGATTACACATTTCTTATGAAGATATGAACAAAGCACACATGTTTTTTAGATACTATTCTTAAACTAAATGTTATATTTTTATCGATATTTCAGTTTTGAATATTCCAGAGGAAATTCCTTCAAAAATTACCATATGTTACAAATGCTGCAACAAGATTATAATATATACCCCTATAATTATAGCAACTGTTTATGGAAAATAGTTTTAAAGTACGTCATTTTATAGATGTTTACAGTTGGACATTATTTAAACAAGAATTAACGGCAAGATTTCCATTTGTAAATATTTATGAAATTATAAAAAATACCCTACACTATATTCTAGTACATTAAATTATCATTTCGAAATGTTAGTTTAGAGGTTCTTTCATTCTCCGTTACAATATCTTAACACGTGTAGAACGAACTACTTAAAACACTTATTTTTTTAACGATATAATTGTAACTTAATTTTATTTTAATGAATTCAATTGTTTAAGTTTAATTAAAGAATTCATTTAAGCAATTTGCTGAACTTTCACTGAATTGTGTTACGAATTGATTTATATTAATTAGAAATATATTTAATATAATTTCATTATTTACTTTTACGTAAGTTATTTCAAATCATTATTTTAAAAACCTGACCTGTGTCTATAGAATGTGAAAATAATGCGCCATCAAAAATTTAGAACATGATGTTGAAAACCAAGGTGATATTGAACTAAATTTGTACTATAACTAAATTTAAATGAATTTAATAAGTTGCCAGGTAGAGATTTTAATTGTGATTTTCTTTCTTTTATTCTTTTAATTAATATAAAGATGTTAATTAAAATATTTTTGTGGATTTTTTTTCTTAAAGTGAAAATAACAATTAACACTTAAATATAAACGAATTAATTTGATTATGTCAAAAATTGATTTCAAAATTAATTTTTATAGTTAAGCTTTTTAAGTAAATATAAACAATAATATTTCCGGGTATTAAAGAACACTTTGTTGGTGACAAATAAATTTCTTGTAAACGAATATTAAAGACAGATTTAATTAAAAAAAATTTGCAGATTTTACTGGAAAATATTGCTTGGAATGACAATTTGTTAAGAGTATAACATTTACATTTCAACTCAAAATTGTAACAACTAAATGTTGTGTTTATAATGTACAGTTAAGTATTTTTGATTTATTATTAAACAAATATTTGTTAATCTCTAGTATTATAAGACTCTTGCGCCTATAATCATATCTCGTATTTGTGTTGTTTTTTACACTTAAGTTTAAAATAATAAAAACTGTTCTAAATAACCTAGTACAACAAATTAAGAATTAATGTCATGCCCTTCGCAATTTAATTAATTTATTTAACCGGCAACAATTTCGAAAAAAAACAATCACACCATAACAATCAAAAAGGGGCGTGTTCTTTAAGATTTGATACATTTAACAAAGTGGCTGCCAAAAGAACAAAAAATACTAGAACACAAAAATACTCAATGAATTTAAAAATAATTTAACAAAAAAAGTAGCATTTGATCTGTTTTACTATCTAGTACACACGTCTAAGTACTTATTTTAAAGTAATTTTCTTATATAAAACAAAAAATATAAGTATGTCTTGTGATATTTCTTTTTTTTAATGATATTTAAAAATTTTTCGAATAAACTATATAAAACAGAAATAATGCAAATCATGCGAATTATATATATTTTTTTTCTATTTTATTAATTTATAATTTAATTATAATAAATATCAAAATAAAATTTTCCATTTTTAATTTAAATTAACATCTGTTAGAGAGAGAGAGAGAGAGTGCGTGTTTGTAATTGAGAGAGATTCTGTGTAAAGAATTTAAACAATTTCATCATAATGATTTGTCAGCAGTGTTTTTGTTATCAGTTTCAATTTTGTTACTTTTGTAAATATTTTTTATTTTTAACTTTTGTTTTATTTTCAAAAACAAGTTATTTTTACAATGATCCACTTTTGTGTCCTTTTTTTTTTTTTTTTGAAATAAAAGATAATTTGTTTACTTACTTTACTTACGTACATTGTATCGTTAATAAAGTACGTAAACAAAAAGAATTTGATCGAATATTCGATTTAAAATTAAACCACAAATCTCTGTTTTGAAAACAATAAAATCCAAAAAAAATTACTCTAAAAAAATAGTTCTAAAGAAATCTGTTTAATAAGACTTAATAAGAAGCAATTCTGGAATTGCTAAAGTGAAAGGGAGATCCTAAGTATTAAAAGAGAGATCCAAAATATTTTAAAACGCAGATGCAAAAACTATATTTCAAAAAACACAAGATTGGATTGAGAAAAGGGATAAAATTTCAGAAAGGCTATAATTCATATTCAATTTAGTCCAAATTTGGAGTTAATTGATATGTTGGGAGGGTCATCTGTTCGAAATACGAGGAATTTAAAAAAAATATATATTACCACCAACCCATGTCTAGCACCATAGGCAAATTTTTAACGACTATTAATATTCTACCACTAACTAGCCATTCAGGTTATTGACACTTGAACGAACCACCTAAATCTTATTGAGGAATTGGGAAATTAGGAAAGAAAGATAAGAAACAGTGACGAATTTGCATAAAATATTGTAAAATAGGTTAAAGATTGACTTGCTAAACTTACTAAATCTATAATCTATGGGGCCTGTCACACAGAATTCCATTTCTATCGAAAGTTCAATTATTGTACCTACTTTTTTGGTATGAAACCGCTACAAGTTTATAATGGGATTGAGATTTGTTTAAATCGTCGTGACAGGCCTCTTTAAAGAACCAGTAGTGCCTTAACGAGCACGGTGACTGTTTTTTCGTTTATTGGGTACTTTTTTGCACGACTAACGTCGGGTTTTGAGGCAACGTGTGTAGCCTTCTAAGGATCACTCTAGAAACAATCGACAAAATACCAGTTGAGAAACTATTACTCTACCTTCTAGGACATGGACACAGACAATTGTCAAAACAAACAAGAAAATCCTCCAATCTGGCAGCTTAGAAAATGATTTAAGAAAATAGATTTATCAGGGAATCTAAGGACTTTTCCCATTTTTAATAAAAATCTATTATTTCAGTTCAAAAAAAAAGAATTTTGCTAAAAATATCGTTTCTCCCCTTTATATAATAAAAACCTGTAATTATTCAAATATTTCGATTAAACATTTAATAAAAAGATACGAAAATTACATTTCCATTAAAAACTACACTTTGCACTTGACCATATTAACTAGAAACTTATATACATATTTTTAAATTATCGTTGCATTTTCATAAAATTATTTCATCAGATTTCCAGTTTAAAGTTGTTAATTCTTCTTATTGCTATAAACATTAATGATAAAAACAACAATAATTGCCTACTAAATACACTTTGGAAATTTTTGCTTAATTACAAATGTAATTGTTTGCAAAAACAAAATAAACCAGTTTTATTTAAATTTGTTAGTAGAAAAAACTAGTATTTAAAGTATAAAATTATTAAATTAAATAACTTTAAAATGTAAATGTCAGTGAGTTCATTTTTCCAAAGAATATTTCACTAAAACTTAAGATATATAACTATAAAATTGATTCATTACTCTTTTCATCTAAATAACATTCACATTAAGAGTGATTGAAAAATGGAAATTTTTTGTGAAGTGGATTATTTATAAAATAATAATCTTGTCAAATATTTAAAATATCATAAATTTTAACATTTTGAAAATTTGCAATTACAAACGAAATGTTTTAAGATAAGCAGAACGTGGTTTTTCAACAAAATATTTCCCCCGCAATTTGGTGTTTGATTATTGTTGTTACAAACAAAAACTGTTAAAAGTTTAGAGGTTGCCAGATAAGTTTTAAGGAGTAAAGCGCAAACTAATTCTTGTTACGGAATTGCCTGAGAATTTTTGCTTTGACTTTGCTAAGAAAGTTTTTTGCGAAATTATCCAAATCTTTGATCCCCTTGTCATACCAAGATTCAGAGCTTTTCGTATTAGTGAACAAATGGAACCATAAAACTCATCCATGTTCATATTAACACCATTCACCAGGTCCACAAAGGTAATAGTTTGGTGAAGTAGTGGCAGTTGTTCCATTCCGTAAGGGTCCCATAAGCTTTTGGTACTTTTTTGACATATTCATGGTGGGCAACGTTAGCGACATTTCTGGACATCTTTGGTCTTAAGATTTGTCTTTCTTCAACGATCAAGAACTTAAGTAAATGGATCATGCATGCAATAATCGCAAACGTAAACTAGAAAATATGTATCTTATGTATGTACCACTAACTAGGTTATCGACACTGCTACCAACAACCTAAACCTTACAATTGAGGGATTGGGAAAGGGAGAAATAAGTTATTTTTTGTTTCCTTAATAATAAATATGGAACCTATCTTCAATAAACAAGTCTCTGGACGAGTGTGGCATCAGTTCTTTTGGTGTCAAATATTTTACAAAACCTTAAAGACTGGCTTCGGACAGGTGTGTCCACGTGAGTATGCTACTATAGATCAATCTAGAACCTGCCGACAAAACACCAGATGAGAAACTAATTCTTCCCTCTAGGATATTGACACAAACAATTGTCAAAACAAACAAAAAAATCCTCCAATCTGGCAGCTGTAATTAAAACAGCCAGACGGAAAAATCAACACAATATTTTTTTTTTTTTTTTTGCAAAGAAAATAAACGTAACTATTTCCGTTCCCGCTAAAATTAAAGGGGGGTAAAAGGTGTGCATAAGTGTGTAGTATTTCTTTTTTGTTGCCTCTTATAAAAACTAAACGAACAAGTCATTCAAAAGGTAACGACAACGCACACAAACACACACACTTAACAATATACTTATTTTGTCTTTTGATCGAATAGTTGTTGTAAATTGTTTTTGATTTTTTTAGTTTTTCTTTATTTTGTTTTTGAAAACTGCATGAATGTTGTTAGTTTGCCTCTTTGCCTTTTATTTGATGCCTGCCTGTTAGTATATTGCATTATAAATTGATTTGAGGCGACAACTGGCGGCTTGTTGTTATTGTTGCTGTTATTATTGCTATTGTTTTTTTTTTGTATTTTATGGGTATAGCGAATTTGTTGTTATTATTATGACTTGTCATACGATGACTTACTTTACTTATCTGCATGTACGTACGTACGTATGTTCATACATACGAATATGTATGAAAGTAGGTAGCTGTGCAAGTGTGAACACACAATCATACATATGATTGTGTTAACTATGTATGAGTAGGAGAGTGATAAAGTGTTGTCAATGTTTAAACATAGTCTGCAGAAATGTCTTTACAAAATTTAACATTTTTTTAAGTAAATGTGTTAGTATATTTTAAAAAATTAATATTTTTAATAGCAATTTTAATAAAAAAAAATAATAAATTTTAAAATCTTCCTAAATAATTGGCAACACTTAGGTTTAAATGAGTATAATATAACTACATACTGTATCTCAAAACTCACTTATACACTTGAGATACTTTTT